>NW_027176761.1:305726-323226 GCF_023349555.1 Cebidichthys violaceus
ACACTTAGACACACGCAAACACAAACACACTGACACACACACACACACACACACATCTACACACACTCATAGGGCCCGAGAAGCGCACTCATTAATATCATTCTGACAACAACTGGCTCCCTGGCAACCCCTCATGCCATCGCTCACCCAACAGCATCCCCCGCCTGTGAGCGCGCACGCGGGTGTGCGAGGGGATTTAACCTGGGCGGAGCCGGGGGAGGGGAACGAGGGGTGCTAATAGGCTGAAATTAATCAACGCCGGCTGATTCGCTGTCTGGGGAATGAGTGGCGGGCAGCAGGCAGGCAACACATCCTGAATACTAATAGACTAATGGAGAGGGGAGTCAGAAAGTGGACCGTTAGCTCTCTCTCTGCTGTGTGTCAGGTAAAAGGAAATAAGGTGAGGGACTGAGGAGTGTTACAATATATGAGCACTTTCAACCTACAGACATCCAGATCGATGACGGATGCAAGTAAAAACGCAAAAACCAGCATCAGTGGGACGATCGTTATTTTATATGACAAAAAGATGAACCTCTGTGTGACACAAACACCACTTCTAAGCTGCCTTTGCTCCTAAACGAGAACATATTTGGACTAAATCTGCAGTGCTAGAATAAGACGAAAATGAACAGAAAAAAATAATAGAGTGAGGCCTTCTTCATAAGCCGGCTAAATGTGCAACCACATCTGTTCCTCGCTCTCGGTTTGGCCTTTCATCCACACAAAACTGGAGCAAGAAGAGATTTATCCGTTTTCTTCTGCACTGAAGTGGCCCAACGTCTATTTTGTGTTCTGCAAATCTTCATCATACATTAAGTGAATCGTCTGTCGATCACCTGTCCCCACACTGTACCTTTACTTAGATTTGGACAAGCCACAGAAGTGTTCGGAGAGAATAGCTGCACGTCACACCGTACTTCAATGTGCTGATGAGACGTGCGCCCGTGTGGTGACCACTTGTACTGCAACCGTGAAGCGTGGCAGTAGAGGAAACACAGTAGAACGCCGGGAGCAACGGAGGAACATGTGTAAAAAAAACAAACAAAACTAAATAAACTTATGTGCGTAAGCCGTGGTGCATTCTGGGAAACTTCCCCAACACCCCTGATCCTAGGCAGCGTTCCAACACTCGTACTACAACACTATTAATTAAGTATCCCAGAAAAAGCTTTAGGATGTCTCAATATGTCAAATACAGAATGCTAAAACTACTACTGTTCTACTACTGCATGCGGTCGTGTACGCTGTTTTACAAGATGTGAGCCAGTCTGCTCTTCTGGCTGTTCTGACCCACAATCCTCTGAGCAGCTATATGAGCAAGAGGGTCAAAGTTCAAGGTGCCATGTTATGACGAAGTAGCACGTCCCAATCGAATGCATACCGCCTGCAACAGTATACGTACTTTGAAAAGGCAGCTGCAGTATGCACTGAAGGCAAAAAGAAAGCATGAGATTTTGGAGTTAGTCTTGTCGTTTGTGATGTTTCCCATCTTCATTTCTCTTTTTTTTTTGCTGCTGGCAGTAACTGCACACACACATTTCAAACTTGTCCCATAAATAATGACATTGAATGAATCATCCTTTTATAAAGGAGGCAAAACGCTAATCTGCAAATCTCCACCAACAAGGATATGAGGTTGAGAAAAATATCCTTCTTGATTCTATTATGACCAATCAATCAAGTGAACACCAAAAACCCCACTACAAGAAAAGTCTGACACTCTGAGCAGCGGCTCAAAGGCCGAGTCACGCGCCTTTTTGAGCCTTTTCTTCTCCCCATCACATACAGTTTGTCCCCGAGATAAACTGTGTTTACGAACACTTATTCATACTCGTGTAAAGATCGCTAACACAATAGGCGCTAACTCAAAGAGGGTGATATTGTATGTACGAACAGAATGCAGACGGCTCTGCTACTCTCTCTCTCTCTCTCTCTCTCTCTCTCTCTCTCTCTGCGTCCCCCTGGTTTGCTCTCAGTAGGCTGTCTTCAGATGGGACTCGGGAGAGGGAGAGAAAGGGAGAGAGAGAGAGAGAGAGAGAGAGAGAGAGAGAGAGAGAAATGTGGGTGGTAAAAGTGGGTCACATGCTCAGAGAGAACGAAAATGAAAGAGGGGGAGACGGCGAGCGACGAGGGAGAGAGACACAGAGAGAATGACAGTAACAGGGGAAGATGGGGTGAGAGAGAGAGAGAGAGACACAAAGAGGGTGAGAGAGAGAGAGAGGGGGGGGAGAGAGAGGGGAGGTTGAATTCCCCTGTTCAGAAGGAGTGGATCAGTCACAGGCCGCTTTCCTTTCATCTGATCTCAGTGGACCACAGAACCTGGGACACACACACACACACACACACACACACACACACACACACACACACACACACACACAATAATAGTACACAACACAGGGACGGAAGCAAACACACACTCATCGGCACACACATACACACAAAACCAACATCAACGCAGAGTACACATACCACAGATGACGAAACACACACACACACACACACACACACACACACACACACACACACACACACACACACACACACAGTATGTATGTCTTTATGTGGATGCGCACGCACACAAGCCTGCCAGACAAACTTAATAAATCCATTACCCTGTAGATTCAACAGCAACAAAGAGAGGAATGTAGGAAATGAGATTCAATAACGGCATACCGACACAATGGTGCACACACACACACACACACACACACACACGTAGACAAACAGATGCATACATCTAGACACAATAACACACACACATAAACACGTTTTAACCCACATGAGAGCCGGTGTAAGTGGGCCCTGCTCCAGCCTCCCTCCCCTGTGGAGACAAAAAAAAAAAAAAAAAAAGGATGGACAGATCCCATCATGTGTGTGTTCCTTTGTGTGCGAGTGTGTGTGCTGTATGCCATCACCTCATCTCCTGGGCTTTCTGCTACCACCATATTCATCTGTGGCCCTCATAAGGATAATTATACACACACACACACACACACACACACACACACACACACACACACACACACACACACACACACACACACACAGACACACAGAGGTCCTCTCTTGCGTTGGTCAAGGTCAACAGTAAAAGCCTGCCTAGAAGGCTCGCCTAAAGCCATAACTGCACTCTGTGTGTGTGTGTGTGTGTGTGTGTGTGTGTGTGTGTGTGTGTGTGTGTGTGTTAAGTGTGTATAGTGCGTCGGTGCCTGTGTCTGAATACGTGTGCACATCATTTATGTGTCTGTGTGCTTTGTGTGGACAACGAGCCAAAAATCTGAATCCTCTCCATCTATTTAAGGCAAAGTATCTCCGTTGAAAGCAGCTTCAGACAAATGTTCCAACACACAGTTCATGAAACCAAGCTTCTGAAATTAGACAATTAGACAATCCTCGCTAGTTCAAGGGTGAATTTTCACATTTTATAATAAAAATGAAAAAGGTGCATCCACAACTGGGACAAGAAAAGGGACTCACTTAGGAGCCAGGTCATCACGGCCTATACAATACAGGTGTTTGCTTTTCAGCTCTATATTAATTCATTAAAACTATAGCAACAGTGAGGCTAAGCTAAGGATCGTGGAGCTACGGTTATTTGTGAAACCGATAAACAACAACCCTCTGAGCTTGATTTCCAACGTGTTTGACATTTGTAAGGATCTGGATGTGTAAATGGACTAACCACAGGAGGAAAGAGAGGACTTTTGAGGTAACTATACCGCAGCCTGAGGAGGTCTGAGGGACGGCTGCAGGGGGGAGAGAGAGCGAGAGAGAGAGAGGGAGAGACGGAGAGAGAGAGAGAGAGAGAGAGAGAGAGAGAGAACGTGACATGGAAAATGAAGAGATGTGGCCACGTTGCAGGTAGGAGAGCTTGAGGGAAAGAGAGACAGTAGACAATAGAGAGCTTACATACACACATGTCCCTGTGTGTGTGTGTGTGTGTGTGTGTGTGTGTGTGTGTGTGTGTGTGTGTGTGTGTGTGTGTGTGTGTGTGTGTGTGTGTGTGTGTGTGTGAGAAAGCAAGAGCGCTATGTCACGTCATCTCCACTGTCATGTGTGTGCAGGATGCAAAGATCCTCAATATTCTTTCGGGGGTTAATCGTGGTCCAGATGTGAGAGGACTCTGTAAAATACAGATACAAGTACAACTTCCTGGAGGGTATTTCTCTCACATCTCCTCTGGATTACTGTTATGAGCAGCAGCAGCCACCAAGGTTGAACACAAACTAAATGAGAGCAAACTTCAGAAACGGCATCAGCCGAAACTTCAAGGAAGAACCCCGGGGACGATGCACATCAGAGAGCTCATTGGAACTTCATTCAAATAAAAACAGTGTGTTTCTTCTGTCTTCGGAATAAGACAGATCACTCGTACCTTGAGGAATTTAGCAGCAAAAAACTGAATCTGTTGGGGTCTCCGGTGGTCCACTGCGGCGACACAAACTGGTAAAAATGTCACCCCCCCCCCCAAAAAAAAGGCAGTGTGATGGGTAGGTGACATTGTCAAATTGTAACGATTTGTGACCGAAGCAACCAAGCAACACCTGATTGGTTATTTAACAAAATGTTTGACGTCTGCAGAGTCTTGAGGAAACACTGTTCATAGAAAGAGGAAAAGTAGGCTACGTGTCATTCTTCTCACTCTAGTCCTCAATGATAGGCAAACCAGGTCAGTAAAACACACACACACACACACACACACACACACACACACACTACCTTACACACAAACTGAACAGAGAAGATTAATCTATTGATTCTGCTGACTGTGCTAAAGTATTCTCTGGCCCGCTCTGGTCGTACGCACACTGAGGTCACATGAACACACACAGAGCTCAAAGCCCATGTGACCTACACACATGCTAAAATGGGTTCTGACCCCACAACCTTTATGACCCTGGGGTCAGCAGTTCAGGGAGTCTGGTCGTGTGTGTGTGTGTGTGTGTGTGACAATGTGTCAGCTGTCACATGTGAGGAGTGAGTGTTATCACAGCGTCACGCCTTCAACAGATAAATTCAGGTCCATCAGATTTCTGTCCCTGCTCTGCAAACTTTAAAGAACCCTAAACGTGTTGAACTTGAGAACGGCATTTGGTGTGGCGTGATCGTTAAAATATCGCGAATGGCGGTTATTTTGACCGAGGTAACCGTGACATTTTCATACGGTCCCATGCCTCCGTAATAAGAGAGCGCTTTGAGAGGCGCTCCTCTGCCGCAGGACGTCCTAATGTGCGTTCGACGGGAACAGGTCGACACATGAGCCGTCAGAGCGAGGTGGAAGATCAGCGTCGCTCTTTAGATCGCCTACACACACCGATAACAGACCCTCCGGGGTAACTAGAGATCACACACACACACACACAATGAAAGACAGACACACAAAACATACTGTACATGAGACGAGACTTGGATGTCTTGCAACATATAGAAAGAAGCCAGAGAATGCGAGGAGAGGAGAGAAAAGAGAGAGAGGAGGCAAAAGAGAGAGAGGAGAGAGGAGAGAGGAGAGAGGAGAGAGGAGAGAAGAGGGAGGAGGGAGGAGGGAGGAGAGGCGGTCAGTGGACCGTGACACTTCAGACATATGGGAGGACCGAGGAGAGAGGAGGGGATGAAGAGAGAGTCGGTCAGAGAGACACAGAAACAGAGGGAGAGGGAGATGCGTCCAGCTGTTTGTCCGTCCTAGCTTTGCTGTAATGAGCACATGTTTGGCTCTATGGAGCATTGCCAACGCCTCATCTAACTTCTCCAAAGTCTAACAAGCCAAACTGCTATTTAGATTTACCTCCTACCGGCGGTGAACCGGACCCAAACAACTGAGCACATAACAGCGTGGCGCTCCCTTAAATGGACACTTTGACATTTTGAATTATTGCTGTTTATTTTCCTTCAACAGACACTTGTCAGCATGTGGGGAACATTTCTGCTTTTAAGTTTTTCGTAAAAATGGCTCGGCGGCATTGTTAGCGCCGCTGAGCACGTCTTCCACTTGCAGCCTGCTGTGCGCTTTGGCTGAAATGAGGGAAAGCTTATAAGTCATTTGGAGATTTACCTGGTGAAGAACACAGAAATGCACACCAAAAAAAAAAACCCTTTTCTTCATGATTACAGCTGGAAAGCCACTAACCACGAACTGCAACCACATGCCTCCCGCGACGGTTTTGACAGCCGACTGAGAAAGTTGATCTAATACGACGTTTCACTGTTTTGTGGTGGACAGCTGCCATTGTCCTTCATCAAAAAACTCTCTTATTTATTGTTCTGTAATGTTTCAGCAGAATTGAAACCTTCACAGTATTATTTTAAATCTAGATACTAGATGCAAAAAAAACCTATAAACTAGGATTCATTTCGCAGTAAAAATGTGCCAGGCTACTAAAACACTATTTTTTGTCCATGTTGTTAATCCTCATCTGAGCAACATTTACATCACTGAAGCCTGTGTAGCCTTCATAATATTCATAATAATAAGTTTTGTCCATATTTGTAAATCCACCGTCTACACTGTCCGCGTGTCGTTTCAATGAATTCAGCTGAACTTAAACTTGTTCAGTCATTTAGACAATAAACCCAAGCCTGACTGATTATTATCATTTTCAGTTTATTACATTAATAATGGCCAATAAGTGATGAATGGTCATCTAAAAATGTTGCTCAATGTAAAAAAAAAAAATAATGACATCAGCAGATGTGTCGAATTATAGATGGTAAATTGACCACATTCATATAGTGCTTATCCAAATAAAAAATAAAACACCTTTATGTTCATGTACCGGGGGACCGCATCGCCTCGAGAGCAATTATGAGTTCAGAGTTTTGCTCAAGAACACTCTGACATGCCGACAGGAGGAGCTGGAGAGTCAAACCACCAACCCCGGACAACCCAGTCCGTCTCCACAGCCAGCTGGCATTTTCACATTCCCAAATATATGGATGGTGGCATCAGCTGGGTTCTTCTACCGAAGCTCTTTTCATTGGAGTTGGTTGTGGATGTAAAGGGATCAAGAGTCACTAAACGCCCTGAACATTCCTCAAAGACGTGAAGTCAGCCGGACAAACAGGAGACTGAGCTTCTCTTACAACAAGGTGGTTCCAATAACAGCTGAGAACAGGAAGAAGCCAGCAGGGCTGGGTCACCGTTAATATATCACAAATATATGTATTTTATATACACATATATAACTGACTGATAAGCCCCTTCAAGAGAACAGGCCCCCTCCCTAGGGTCTGGGAGCTGTTCCTTTGTTAAAAAGGGCTCAAACCCACACTGGGCCAGCCCCCCCTCAAACGGTCTGGGGCGACCCAGAGCTGGACTGATCAGCCTTTTAGAAAAGATAAATAAATAAATGAAAAAAGGAAATAGAGTAAATAACTAAATGATATTTAACTCTGGAGCTCCGTGACGGTGCCCTGGTCGTGGTTTGCTGCCAGTGGACGGGCAATTACTTTAAAAGGTTTTTTTAATTTTTTTTATTTATTTATTTTTTTCGGACGTTATATTTTGTAATTTATGTACTTTCTTTTGTTTTTTTCTTTCATTTCAAAAGGCTCAGGCACACACACACACACTCTCTCTCTCTCTCTCTCTCACACACACACACACACACACACACACACACACCGTCCTTCCATACACTGACAATATGATGTTGGCTGGCTTGTATCTCACTGTTCTTGTCGTCCTCTTGTTGTTATGTCTATGTATTGCCTCTTGTCTTGCAATAAATAAATAATAAATATAAAAAAAACACAAAAGAAGAAAGAAGGAAGAAGCCAGCGGACGCTTTAGAGGGAGATATCTGAGAACCTCGCCACAAAAGAAAATCATCGGTGTTGCGTCCGACTGCCTTGTCCAGGCTATTTTTACCCAGAGTCGGTCCGCTCTCGGATAAAGTGTCGGGACCATGTGTGATCCTCTTATCCATCAATCAGTGCTGCCCTCAACAACAACAACAACAACAACAACAACAACAGGCTGGCAGAGCAAACGCGACCTCATCAGCATCCTTCTCATTTACTGTGTTCAGCCTGCGTTTTGCTTATCAAGCTCTGCCTGCTCTCATATTTCATAACAAATGCTTTTAAAAGTGATGGTGTGTGATGTTAATTAGTTTTTCACTGTAGGGTATGTTTGATTTTAATTTCAGGACACAGAACTATAGGTTTAATAATGTCCCATGTGATCGTTTTTGGCAGATGTAATTGCATTGTGCTATAAAAGTTTCATATTTAAGTTATTTATTTCATCTTTAACTTGGGCTGATGGTAAATTGCTGCCAAAGCGATGAGTCGGTACTAAATGTGCGCATCTCTTAACACTGCTACTACTAATGCTCATTAGTTGATGCTGTGATCTATGAATAAATGAACACAAAAAAACAGTTGGTCCTGGTCCAACATCTCATCAGCGCGTGTCCAACTTTAATGAGGCTAAATAATCAACCGTGTGTGTGTGTGTGTGTGTGTGTGTGTGTGTGTGTGTGTGTCTCTACCTGCACGTATAAAAGCTCGTCTGTTTATATGAATGTGTAATGTTGGCGTTGCCTGGCAGTGGAATAGACCAAACAGCAGAGTGGAGATCTCGCTGAATAACAAAGTAGATCCAGTCCCATTAATGGCGAAGGTGACTCCTTCACTCTAAAAATAGGACTACCTGTCCCACCAGCTCCCACTGAAGAGAGGGGTTTGTTCTGCAGGCAGACAGATGTGAAGATTTTTTTTTTTAAAGTCTAAAGTCAGCAGCTCGATCAGAAGATGCTTTACAGCTCAGTGAGAGCAGCACTGCTGTCAGGGCTTCGGATGGAGACCATGTGACACACGTCGCGCCCTCGCGTGAACCTCACAACAGCGCGGCGAAAACCTTTCTTTTCTCCGATCCTCGTTTCTATTTTAGGAAGCGCTAACAAGTGGCCAACGCGGTCCGTCTAGAGGCAATTAAAATGCTCAGTGAAGTGAGAAGCGGGGCAGATGGTCGGGCAAAAAGTGGCTCAGTCCAGCTTGATGCACAACTGGTGGGGCAGGTTTTATCTGCTGAGGGCTGAGGCGCTCGGTGCCCCCCTGAAACCTACAGTGATAAAACGGCTCAATTTATCTCCTCGGTTAAATGTTGCTCTCCCTTTTCTGAGTCCACCTTTGACGGAAACCCATCGACAGGCAGTCAATAAAGGCCGGAGTTGAGCTGTGATGAAGTGTGGATGCTGAAGTTAAAATCCTGAGGACCATGAGCAGGTTCATGTCGAACAGAAAGACATGAAACTCGTCAGCTTCTTTTTAATTTTTACAGATGAATAAAAGCCAATATGACTGAGGCAAAAAAAACGATGTGATTGAAATGAACACAGAAGAGGGCAGGGAGGGGTGTGGCTGATGGGAAAATATTCTCTGGAAGCTACATTTGCTTAACAACGCCCACAACGCAGACTGCTACACGATGACCTCAGAGGCAACACTTTGTTGTGACGGCAGCGGGCAATTCTGCCAACAATGACGACTGCTGTCCTTTTATTAAAGTAGTCGCAGCCCGAGCACCACGCACTCCTGACATTTTTTTTATTCTGCCAGGCCATTTTCATTCTAGACGCCTAATCAGACACTTATTGGGACTGGGATGCCCGGTGAATTTAAACAACAACAAGACAACCGGCAACACTCCCGACCCCAAGGACTGGATTTGAGGATTACTGCTGTAAACTGACATTGATTTTAGTCCCGGGACTGAGCGTCTCCCTCCTAGCTGGGGGCAACGACTTCACTTGCATCTGAAAAACTTCCCCGTGACTCCTGCAGGAGTAAAGGCCTTTACCTGAGGTAGTGCTAGAGGCATTTTAAACATGTGTGCACGTGACTGGGGTTGGCCTTTAAGACCCAATCTGTTTTCCAAATGTCAAAGGGGAACGCACAGAAAGTCATTATTGTACTTCCATAAAGTCTGGAGACATATTCAACAGAGAATAATCAAAACGTATGACTTTTAATTCCCAGTAAGGGGTTAGGGTTTAGTGCTCCGAAAACACCAGATCCTTCCTTTTCCACCATGCATCTAAAAAGCATTGTTTATTAGAACCTCTATGCAAATATCTTAACAATATTCATACTTCAGAGGGCTGCCTCCAGAGACATTATGCAGCAGCTTTTACAGGCTGAGCAGCACTCTGCGATGAGAGTATCAGTGAAGAAACCTTGCTTTGACCCGCACACCAAACTCATGTATTTAGCTACAAACCGCCGAGCAACTAAGTTATGTAATATCTTCTGCCGCAGTTAAATGTTTGTTTACATCGCCGAAATGTGTTCACAGACCTTCAGCAAAGGGCCCCGAGTTATCTGCAAAGCCCTCTATACACACATTAAAAAGACTGTTCATTTAAATATATATATATATATATATATATATATATATATATATACCTGGTATGCCTTCATTAGATACATGACAGATGATGGGGAGCGACATGCATGCAACAAAGGTCCTCAGCCAGGACACAGATGTTGCAGTTCATGGCCTTCGCCCTGACCCCTCGGGGTCTTTTTAGTCTGAGTTTAGGTCTCAGTGGGTCTAAAGCCAGACTCTGATCCTGATCATTGAGACACCTTGGTACAGTTCCCTGTGGAGGTCCACTTTAAATAAAAGGCAAACACTAAGAGGTACGGGTGTTTAGAATATTGTATTCCTCTCAGTGTTATTACATAGTCTAGCAGATAACCAAATATATATATATATTAGGGACAGGCTGATCAGTAAGCTGCAGACTGATACATGTGGTGCTTTTAGCTGTAACGACAGGCCTCCACGCTGTTCAATGCATCATTCACAGGAGGGAACATGACAGAGAGAGCCTACTGTATGCGCAGCCATAATAAGGACGTAGTGACCGGTCGTAAATTAGCCTACATTTCATTAATAGCTAGCTTATAGCCACGCTGTCTCCATCATCCTTGTGAACATCTTCCTGTCGCTCTGCGGCATGTAGGCCTCCACCGTTACCATATGTCTCCTTCGTAGTCCCGACAAAACACAACCGACCACAAACACGTCCTCACCGGGAGAGTAGAGCTGTGCCAGCTGCCGGGCCCCGGCGTGCTGCGGTCCCCAGCGAGGCTCCGCGCTGCGTGCAGCCGCCCCGTGCTCGTTCCCGTTCGGATCCTCCTCCGCCATGGACCGGTGCCTGATGTCGGTCTCTGAGAGAAGCGACGCCGCCATGACTCCTTCCCGCTGCCCGGTTTCAGCTTTACGACATCAATAACACATGTGTCTCGGTCAATAACTGTGTGGTGTCCCGGCCTCCGGTAGCTGTTGTTGTGGCTGGATGGCGGAGGGAGGCTGAACCGACTGATGCTAGCTGGGATGCACCGGAGCAGCCTCGCGCCACCCGGAAATACACGGAGGGAGCTGCGCTGACACACAGACCTGTTTCACCGTTTTAACCGCCGTGGCTTCTGTCATTAGTTTGTAACGGAGGAAAAAAACAAACGTGCATATGTGTTTCACAACATTAAAACACGTGACGTTTGTTTTACGGCTCTTACCGCGCGGGTTTAGTTCAACAAACTTCGTGTGTGTGTCCACTTCAACTGTCACGGCAGCTGAAGGCAGGGACCGTCTGCATCTTGCAGCTATGATAAGTAGTGGAAGTGGTCCCTACAATTCAGTGTCTGGTGTTTAAGTGTGTGTGGAAGTGAAAATGGTCTGTCTGCTCCCTCTATGCGCAACAATAGAGACATTAAACTATACTATTAGGACACTTAAATGCACCTATCATCGGCTGCAGACCATTCCAAGTGAAATTCACAGGATCACAGCAGCAAAGTGGACAGTGCACACGAGATACAGAGTAAAAAAACAAGAGCAACAAGTAATATAAATAAGTAATAAACAGTAAGAATATAAACTAAGTAAAAGGTACAAAATCCACAGTAACTAAGTATAACTAAAGAACTAAAATAGTATACAGAGAGGGTATTTTTATTGCACAGTGTGTTTCTATTGCACAGATTTTTAGTGGTTTTTGGTATTGTGTGGTCTACTGGGAGCAGAGCTGGTTGTGCAGCCTGACAGCAGCAGGATGGACCTGTGGTACCTCTCCTTCACACACCGGGGGTGAATCAGCCGGTGGCTGAAGGAGCTGCACAGAGCTGCCAGGGCGTCACGCATTGGGGCGGGAGGTGTTGTCCATCAGGGATGATAGCTTAGCCATCATCCTCCTGTCTCCCACCACCTCCACCGTATCCAGTGGACACCCCAGCACACTGCTGGCCTTCTTGACGAGTTTGTTAAGTCTCTTCCAAACGGCTGCTGAGATGCTGCTACCCCAGCAGACCACTCCATAGAAGATGGCTGATGCCACCACAGAGTCGAAGAAGGTCCTCAGGAGTGCTCTCTGCACTCCTAAAGACCTCAGTCTCCTCAGCAGATAGAGTCTGATCTGACCCTTTTTATAGAGTGCGTGTATGTGGTTAGTCCAGTCCAGTTTATTGTTCAAGTGAACGCCCAACAGGTCCAGTTGCTGCAGAAAACCTTGAAACCAGTGGATTTATACACAAGACATACACAGTGAGCCTACAGGGGACAAGTTTTACTGCTCTGGTAATACAAGTAAGTGTACACGCTACAGCCTTCTGGTGGGGAGGCTCCCAGCAGCTGCAAAAACTCAACTGCTCAGACACATGGATACTGCTGAAACAGAAGGCTGCATACATCTAAACAAGTCAGTCAGTCATAAAGAAACACAGCCAGAGGAGATCATGTTAAACAGCAACATGTGTGTGATTTATGTTAGAAGTAGGTCCAAAGCGAAATGGCAGGGAAAGTGGGTTGGTGTCAGAGAGTCCACTGTAACATTCTTAGAATAACACAAAATACCAAAGTGAAACTCAGTACTTAGTTTTTTATACATAAGCCCTCTTAAAAGTGATGGTTTTCGCCATGCAGACGATGAATCATATTGACTTAAACGATGCCCGGACTTTTCATCTCGCACCAACAGCTGGTCAGAGTTTCCACTTATCCTGTGAAAGATTCAAAGATCTACTAAATGGATTGGCACAAAACTGTGTCCGGATTATTAATGTTTCCCAGAGGCTGAATTCTAATTGGCGACCGCCTGATTTTTTTCCTGTAGTGCCACCATGAAGACGACCTTTGTGGTTTTGAGTGAAACGTCTCAACAGCTTTCGACTGGATTGCCATAGAAATTGGTACAGACATCTGGATGATTGGTAATCACTTTGGTGATCCTCCAACTTTTATTTACTGCAGCGATCAGGTCAAATATTCAATTTGTCCATTCATTTGGTTTCCGATTAAATACTTTAAGACCAAATAAGGGAATTCCTGAATCAGCTGAGATTGAATCAGTTGAGTGCTATTTAGCAAAAAAAAAAAAAATGGTGAACACGGTCAATATTACACCTGCTGAACGTCAACAAGCTAGCATTGGCATTATGAGGATTTTAGCATAGCGACATTAGCATGCAGCCTAAAGCACCCTTGAGCCGAGGTACGGCCTCACAGAGCAGCCAGCATGGCTGTAGACTCTTACCGCAGACAGTATAAGAGAAGGGGTTGTACTCTGTATGTCATTGTTTTGGCTTGACGACCTCATTGCTCGTTCATACCAAATGTGAACACATGTTTGATCCACGACATCTTACCTTCACCAGGTGACCGGAGACGCATCTTCAATGGGATGTCCATGATGCTCTCAGTTGCCGGCTGGTACGTCAAGGCTGTGTTTTGGAGAATTCTGGAAATCTTACCTACATGTTTGTACACTTTCTATATCCATAATAACTGGGAGGCCAGTCACTGCACTGTTCACACTGCTGGGACTCAAAAGAGATTTCAATCTGAACAGGAGTACTTGTTGAAATGTTTTATTATTATAGATTATAGAAATCTGTTATCATTCAAATATTGTTTTCCATTTTAAAGTTATTTGACTTCTTACTGACAGGAGTGGAATGGAGCACTCTACTAAAAATCACAAACGGGCATTAAGTGTCTCTTTATCGGTAGATATACTGAGATGATTGTGGTCAAAGTGTGATCAATGCCACAGTTATCTTTGTGAACGTGGTCCCTGGGTATAATGACAGTCTGTGTTTTGTGGTATGGAAGATGGAATAAGTTTGCCAACAATTGTAGAATCTGAACGGCGTCATGCCATCATTCATACAGCGCTGTGTGAATCGGTCAACATTAACGATGTCCCTGTCGCTAAATCCCTTTGGTTTTACAGTGTGGGTGACAGTGTTGCATTTTCACCTCTACAGTATTATTATATACAGTAAGCTTGCAATTTCATGGGAATCTGAAAGTGACCCGTCACTGTGATGTTATCGAATCAATCCCCCGGATTCCTCTTGGACTCCAGTTTTCCTGACTCCACTCACAGCAGCGACATTCACGCTGAACAGAGTGGATACGAAGACTTCCACTGCTGGAGTGTGTGGTGTGTTCTCACTCAGACTTCTAAAGTCTCATATGCGTCATTTTCTTTTTTAAATGACAAGGTGTGTATTGTTTCATAATCCTTAAAAATCCAAAATGTAATCTAATCACATTTTTATTAGGATAGAGAAAACATAAAATGTTTGCAATCACATATTTACAAGGACATTTTAAGACATGCTAGAAACAAGAATAATATACACAATTTAAGTTTATAAATCGTCGTTTAACCTTTGACCCACCAGTGTGTCATGTTTATCTCGACCCATGGAGTCCAAAGTGAAGAAGCACAATGTCAATTCAAAATGAAATCATACTAAAGCCACAAAATAACACCTGGTGCTGATAGAACACACGTGTGAGTTATTGATCACAACGAAAATGTGTTTGTCTTTAACGGCATCATTTAAGATTACATTTATCTGAAAACCTTTGTCCCCTACGCCCTCACTCACATTCAACCCTTCAGGTTTGGTGGTAGGTGTTATTAGGTGGAAGTTTTCTTTGAAGATTGTTTCAATTGAATACTTTATTCTGTAGATCTGAAGACATATTTCACAAATAAATATGCTGACGATTAGAGAAAAGTAGCAGAAATATGTTTTCTCTTCTTTCAAACCCATGGCTGTTCATTCTTAATTTTGACCATCACGTCTCTGAATCATCCTCATTGGTATTTCCACCCAACTTGGAGAGTATTGCACTTGAATATTAGAGCTATAGTTACTGATGACACTATATGTATGCATGCAAGCTCACATATTTAGTTCTATTGAAAAAAATGCACATCACACAGGAATTCTTTATTTGTCATTTATTTATTTGTTTTATCTTTTTTGTCTGTACTAGATTATTGCAATCTGGTTAATTCACATTTAAAAAGCAGTCATTGACCAGACGCACTGAAATCGATGATATTCATTTTTACAATAACCATTATAGGCCCCATAGAGACTGGAAAACCCAATCCAAAAAAAAAAAAAAAGAAACATCTGTATGGTTTTCTGCACTTTATTTTGTTTGATGAGACTTTTTTTGATAGAAATTACAAAAAAGAAAAATATATATAACAATAATCATAAAAAGGAGAGTTGGGGGGGAAAAAAACTCAGGAATATTACGACTGGCAAACAAACAATCACAACACAGCACAAGTACCTACTTACGGCGAGAAATGAAAGGTACAAAAAATTTAAACAAAAATAAGCGCATATGGCAGAAAGAAAAATCAAAGAAGTTGGCACCTATGAAGTTAAATACGATAAGCAACCGAGGGGACGAGAAAGTGAAGCCTTTTTCCTACAATCTATTAAAAAAATCCCAAAACAAAGGGTGGTTTCTCGCTTTTTGTCCTTTTCTATTTGTTAAAAAAAATAAAATGCCTGACCCGGGGAGTGATGGTTGGGAGGAGAGGAAAGGAGATGGGGGAGGAGGAAGAAGCTGGTGGGGGGTGGTGGTGGTGGTGGGGGGGGGAGGGGGGGGGGGGGGGGTTGGCAGGGACAATAAAAAATACTGCACGTACAATACCTTTTCTCACTCCTCTCTTTCCTTCATCTAGCTCTTACCGTTTCTCTCACCCACTTTCTCCTTTCTTTATTTAATAGCATATCCCATTAATATTCCTTTCCCCCGCTGCTCCTAATAGCCGCGCCCAGTGGCGCGATCGTTAGAGTTTTACATGTGAGTAGCAAATGACACTTTGATTGGCTGTGATGTGGAGATGGGAGTCCCCCGCCGGCTCCGGGTCGGGGGCCCCGGCTGAGTCGAGAGATCCTGCCGGGCCTCGGTCTCACTGCGCGTGCTGACTCAGTGTGTGGTTCTGCAGGGAGAGAGGGAGAGGGAGGGATAGAGAGAAAACGTGAGAACACATGATGAGAGAAATAATGGGCTACGTGAGCACAGTGCTTTCCACTTGCACCCCCACCCAATAATAGAACAGAGGAGAAGAGAAACACAACCGCCTCTCAAAGTACAGACAGCGAGGCCTCCTCGCTTTAAACATGGTCTGACGAAAGAAGGGGAAGAGAACGGAGAGGAAGAAAAGAAGAAGAAAAGAGGAAGAAAAGAGGACGAAACACGACGAGCGGACGAGGCAAAACACAAACTGGTGGGTACAGCGCAGAGGTGTTGTCGCTCACACAAAATATTATGAGAAATAGAGGAAAAAGAAACAGATTTGAGCATTTTGAAATTTGCCATGCATTCTGTGAGAGAAAACAGAATGCTTATACTTTTGCACATATTGACACACACCTAGTCTAATCTAATCTAATAAAAGCAGCACCTGGTTTTGGTCCGGACCAAACCATTACAGCTCATTTAGTATTTGTTCTGTTTTTGTTTTATTTCTAATATGTGGGAACCCAGAGCCTCGATTTGTTTATTCAGATCTGTGAAACCCTTGTGTCTTTTGATATTGTGATTAATATTTTACAGAGACCGTCTCCATACCGCGGAGACGCCTACACTCGCATCTCTCCAAAGGCATCAGCGCACTACACATCAATACATAATCACAATACCAAAAACAAAAAAAAACCAACCCTTTTTTTTCTTCTAAATTTAAATTCACAACAGCAGCGAGAACACAAAGGGAGACTGATGCAGCGATCTCTGGGTAAAAAACTAGAGAGGAGGAGCTGAGATCCAGGATGATATGCATGTGTAAATAACTGAGGTATAGGCACCAAAACGGTCAAGCACACAACATACTTCACACACACACACACACACACACACACACACAACCAATACTATGTTAAACGTCATGACTGAAAGGTAGACACGCTAACAGGCCTGCAGGCTTCTCCCTGTGTTTGGAATGTTATACACAGATATGTACACACACACACACACACACACACACACACACACACACACACACACACACACACACAGTCCTCTGTGGCTGTCCCATATCAGCTACAATGGGGAACTGAACTCATGATAATCTGGATTTGCTGGTTTGGAACTAGGATCACATCTAAAGCTGGGGAGATACTGTCTGTGTATCTGTGTGTGTGCGCACTGGAGATAGGCAGATGATTG
>NW_027176761.1:325726-328226 GCF_023349555.1 Cebidichthys violaceus
GTGCTGTAGCGAGAACAGCCAGCCCAGACCAGTCAATACAGAGGCCTGTCATTGTTTTTCCTAAACTGCTTAGAGAGAGCGAGGCTAAAGCCTGCAGAGCCCTGGGCTCAGGGGAAATATGGCCCTGTCGCATTACCCACGCACAAAACCGACAGACACACACACACACACACACACACACACACACACACACAGAGAGACACAGTCACAGGAATGCATTCACAGACTCGCTCGCAGCTAAGAGCACATGGATGCACACACGATGCCAATAAAGAATTTGCAAAGACAAGAAATACACAAAAGTAAACACACACACGGTCTCATGGGGGAAGGGAAGAGAAGGGTGCGAAAGAAGAAGCCGAGAGATAGCGATAAGAGAAAATGTAATCTGCCTTGTCCTGCTCCTCTCTGCTATCTACTGCATTGTGATGCTGATGGTTGCGTTTCAGAGCGGTGGAGGAGCACCGCTGTCGCCTTTAACATGTGTGCATGTACATGATCGCCGTCGTGCCTGGTCAGCTTCCTGTGTACAGCAGCAACGCACAGGTATCTAGACTGGACTGAGAACCCCCGTCTTGAAACGTCAGACTACAGCAACAACGAGAACGATCAGAGCCAGTAGGACGGCGAAATAACTTTCTCTCGGCGACTTAAACTCAAACGCTTCGCTTGTTCTGTCATGATGTAACAACTACACTTTGAAATGGAGGTGCTAAGTATCTAATAGACACAGGAAGAGGAGGCATTGGTGTTGGAACAATGCCGTGTGTGTGTGTGTGTGTGTGTGAGTGTGTGTGTGTGTGATTGTGAGCTACCTCCATGTATCAGCGAGTCTGTCAGTTCGTGAATTTGTGTCAAATGTGTGTGTATGTGGGGGTAATTGGCGACAGTCCATATGTCGCGTGCATCCGAGTGTGTGTGTGTGTGTGTGTGCCCCATCTCCACCGCTGCTTTTAACACCAAATGAAAAATCACCTTCGTCGCCTTGCGGTCTTCTTTGGGTTCAGTGTATTTATAGCTCAGAGTTGACACTCTTCCAACAGAATGAGCGTGTCTGTGTGTGTGTGTGTGTGTGTGTGTGTGTGTGTGCGTGTCTGTGTGTGTGTGTGTGTGTGTGTGTGTCTGGGACTAGCAGATGGGCTGTCTTAGCCCTCTTCCTCTGCTCCCTGGCTTGTCTTTAGCCCCACCCGTCCAGGACAGGATGCTGCCACGGGAGCAGATCGAAAATAAACGCACCCCCTGCCCTTAACATCCCGCCGACACGTATTCCCTGCTCCCCTCCCTCTGTCTCTCTTCCTCCTATATTGTAACTCTAACGCTGTCCCATACTTTCAAATGACTTCTTTCATCCCCTTCTCTCCTCCGTCACCGCACCCAGGGTGAGCTCTCTGACCATGTCCTGTTTGTTGAGCTCCCTCCCTTTCTTTTCTCCCAGGGGACTTCCCCTCTCCTGTTGCTCCTGGCCCAAACAGCCAGGTTTGGACCAGTAAACACAACCCAAAATACACTCACAGCATGAAGGGCGCACGCGCACACACACACACACACACACACACACACAACCACAACGTCAAAGGATCTGCACGAGATTCACAGCAAAGGTGAGAGATCCCCGTTGGAAGCCGTTACACAAAATAGGAAGTGACCTCACCTCCAGCACAGACACCGGATCATTCCTGAGCATCACATGACACGTTTGAGTCACACCACTATGGAGAGAAATGTGGGTATGCTTAAAAATTATCCCTCCCACTCTCTCTCTCTCTCTCTCTCACACACACACACACACACACACACACACACACACACACACACACACACACAACTCTCAGGGCTGAGGAATAAGGTCCTTGTAGACTGTGAAGCTGAGTGCCAGATGAGGACCGGAGCCTGCAGACATGGGTGACAAGACAGGCAAACACATACACAAGCATCCAAAAACACACTCGTAAAAATACAGGCAGGACACTGAATGTATATGCGTCTCACACACACACACACACACACACACACACACACACACACACACACACACACACACACACACACACACACACACACACACACACACACACACACACACACACACTGAGCAATGCAAAATGTCAAGCATACATAAATGAGAAATGCATTTAAAGGTTACAGATGTACAAATAAATGCACGGACATGATCCATCCAACACACACATGAGCTCACAATTCAGCAGAGCGTGCCGGCTTTCCGTGTCACTGTCATATTACTGCACACGCCCAATCCCCATGAGTCCCCAGGGGGCCAGCTTTTTTTTTTTGCTTTTTTTTTTTTGCACCCTAAACTGGCAGAAGGGCAGAATGGAAAACAGAGAGAGCATTGACATAAAGATGGATGAGTGAAGGAAGAAAGAGGAATGGGTCGGCTTGAGTGAGGGAGGAATAGAGAGAGGAAGAGCAGAGACAGTACGTGTGTGTGTGTGTGTGTGTGTGTGTATCTGGTTAATGTGCCAGCTAAACAATAGAGGGT
>NW_027176761.1:333226-343226 GCF_023349555.1 Cebidichthys violaceus
CTTTACATATAAAGAAGGTGATCACTTTTTATCATTTAAGAAACCAAAGTATGGCATTCTACTGTCATTCTAATTACTATTATTCATTCTCTATTTTTTTGTATTATTCTTAATTGTCTCTGTTTTTAATTTCACTTATATACTTTAGCATCTTTAGCATTTATTGTCAATCTACCCTTGATTGATTGTGTTGCATTTGTTTTGGAAAGCACTTTGTGCTACGTCTCTTGTATGAGAAGTGCTCTATAACAAAAGTTATTGTTATTACTAATGTGCAATGTTTTTGGTATAGAAAGAATAAAAGCAGACCAACCCAACAGATATTTAGGTCTGTAGTGTGAGAAATGTAGTCAAGATTCTTTTAAATCCAAAGGTCACAACAGATTTATCCAATTGATGATTACAATGCAACAATTCATCAGTCCATAAAGATGTTGTGACCTGTTCAGACAACAGGAGAGGAGTCATCTGGGATGGAGTGTGTGTAGAAGAGGAGTGGAGGTGTGTGTGTGTGTATGTAGAGGTGTGTGTGAGTGTGTGAGGTGTGAGTGGTGCCTGTGTGTGGACATTAACCGACAGGGTCCAGCAGCCACCCTGCTGTTAAATGGACTGGCCAGCCATATGCCCACCACCTCCGGCCCTACATCACTGCCACTTTGTGTGTGTGTGTGTGTGTGTGTGTGTGTGTGTGTGTGTGTGTGTGTGTGTGTGTGTGTGTGTGTGGCTGGGGCAGGCTTTTGTAAATTCAAATATTCCCTGGTAGAAGGTCGTATATAGGTGTTTTTGGGTCTTTTTCTGACTTTCTTTGTCTATATCTCTGTCACAAACAGCCTGTCACCGACCACTCTTCTTATTACGTACCAGCCGAACACAACACATATTACGGAGTCAACGCTTTTTTTGCCGCTATCAACTACACAGTTCATAAGGCGTTGATGTTACTGGCTGCTGTGGTAGGAAACTGTATGTGTGTATTGAATGTAACTTCATGTATTCATATCAACAATCTGATGTATGCCTCCGCTGTTGGAATGCGTTACCCAATCACCTTATGATCCTTTGTATCCTTATGTAAAGAAAAGTTCACTCCTTGTGGAGACAACAGCTTGATTGTGTGCATGAGAAACAGGATGCCGAGCCAGGTGGTCAGGACAAGGGAGCTGTCAGACAACAGTGGAGCCCCCACTGATGCCGGTTTTAGTGGGGACGAGGAAATATAGTATAAAGGGGGGGGGTCTGATGGATGGCTGAAAATGGATCATTTAGAAGACAGGAACCCGAGGTTCGTAGCCCGTTCTCATGCACAACTCTTCCCAAAATGTTATGATAGAATGTCAGTAATGCGATTTTGTCGCCATCCAGGCTCTGCTTCAGTCTGTTCACTTGGGTTTAGGCTGGTCAGCATAAGATGCACAGTGGCCTGGCTGATAGCAGCGGGAGGTTACTCAAGAGGAATAGGTAGAGGGCTAGGAGCAGATGTGTGCGAGTGTACGATTTCTAACGGGTGAGAAAACATAAGCAGGCAACCACGACCTGCGGCGTGTATCAGAGGAAGACGGTTGGGAAGGAGGCTGGTGATTAATCAGACACCCGGAGGTGCGGAACAAATTCAGGAGCCTAGAGGCAGGGATGCAGGAACCCCGGGGAGTCACCCAGAGCGAAGCTGTGAGGCGATGTGTGCTTCTATCGTGACGTTAGTGATCCTCGGTTTGCTTGTGATGCAAACAAACCGACGTGGAGTGAAGGCAAATCAGTCTCTCTTGTGTTCTGTGGCTGTTCGCTGATAGTGAGATCCTGCGGCATCTCACCATTAGCTAGATGTAGTTATTAAGTTAGCAGTCAGATATGAAGACTCGAGTACTGAACATGGGATATCCTTTGAGCAACTCCTGTCTAAAACAGTGGAACATCTGTATTCACAGACTGTGGTGTTTGCAGGTTCAACACTAAAACATTTCACCAAGCACAATTTGTTCTGCCTGTCAAACACGATGATGGTTGAGGTGCTTTGGCAGACTCCACTTAAAGATAGACTTTAGCTTGTTTTGATTTTAGCTAGTGTTTTTTTTGGTAATGAATCATTAATCATTTTATCTGTCTCGTAGACATAAAACACCAGAAAATGTATCACTGGTGATGCTCTCTGACAGCGCCAATAAATTCTCTTCAATGCAATACAAGCGCTTATATTTTTTTTTGAATAAACTGCAGGCTTTCACACAATCTTCCAGAACAACTAGCTGCCTTTAGTGAACGCCTCTGGTCCTGATGAAAGTTCACAGATTTCACCTTTCACAGCGCTGGTGTTTGACCTACAGACTGGTGCCAAAGGGATACAAGAGACGAGGAGGAGAAGAAATGGAGGACAGGAAGGTTTACATCATCACAGACCTGGCCACAGCTGGCCCAGGACCTACTCTTGGGTGACTTATACCTTCTCTTCTCTTTCATACACACACACACAAATGTGTCTGGACCCTAATGGCATGAGGCTTGCCAGAACCCTGCTCAGACCTCCTGACGAGAGATGGAAAGAGGGGGACAGACGAACGGAAAGAGGGCGGAGGGAGGAATACAGATGAACAGTAACTAGCGGGATTCTGTAAAAATGATAGACAGTAGCTGGGAGGTATGGAAGGAGGTACTGGAGAAGGTTACTGCATATTGAGGGACGGGTGGAAGCCTCGACAGAAGGGAGGGTTTAGGTTTAGAATATTAACCACACTTTCTCTGACACAGTGAGTCTCTTTGGGCACACAGTCTACCTACTACAGCATGAGATCAGTACCTGCACACAACCATTTCCTAATCTATGCAAGACAAGTACTAAAAACACACACACACACACACACACACAGAGAGTCAGGTCAAGGCCAACACAGAGTCAGCGTAATGGGGACCTACCTGTAGTTCTGTCTGAAAGAAGAACTTCTGCGGACACTGGGAACAGTCGTAGATCTTGTCTTCCTGGCCGTGGACGGCAAAAATGTGCTGCTGGAGCTTGTTGGCCTGCACAAACACTGGGAGAGGAAGACACATACGGCAACACGTTACACAGTGTTTGTTAGTCAATAGGCCAATGCTTGTTACCACTGAAGGGGACTTCTGAGTTGAGATTTGCAACAGTAACAACGGGATCCCCATTGTTGTTGGCGTGTCACTAGTATATGGTGACAAACTCAAGGTAACAAAATGTACTTGTTGTAATTGTTTCAACTTGGATCGTCTGTCACATGATTTGCAATATCATTGCAATTTTTGAATGGTTGAATGGAATGTGCAGGCTTTGGAGAAAACTGATCCCGGGTCAGTGAGTGAAAGCTAGTTGAAGGTGTTGGGATACAGACTACAGTACATGCAGCTTTGTATTGCTGATCAGGATTAATTGCAATCAACCCAGCTATGTATTAAGATCCAATCTACTGATTTACTGTTTACAACACCGCGCGATGAGTGCTACACTATCTACTGTATGCTGTACCAGCAGAGAAGGAAGCAAATGGCAGCTGAGTTTTCAGTACAATTAAACCCACAAAGACGCACAACTAAAGCAAATGAATGGCTGCCTGGAAAGGAGTGAGAGCACGAGAAAGAAGGAGAGAAGACAGGAAGCGCTATCCTCAGCAGACCTTGTGATATTTATCAATAAATTATCTCCTCTTTTTTTAACTTCCGCTTCAGTGTTGTCTCATACACTTTTTTCTCTTTCTTTCTCCCCCCCCCCTTTGTTTCAGTAAACTTTTGGTTTTCACTGTGAGTGTGTATGTGTTGAATTATTAAGCCTCCCCATAGGAGTGGTGCCCATCTTACTAATTCATAAGCCACCAAGGAATAGAGTTAAAGTTTAAAGCGTTGCTGTGTACCTGGGGGAGGGGGGGGGGGGGGGGAGAGAGAGAGGCACACAACACAAGACAAACTCAACAACTGAGGGAGGGGAGAGACAGTGAAGGGGAGAAAGAGGGAGGGCAGAGAGAGAGTATGGGGAAAGAGAGTCAAGAGATGGGAGGGAGGGAGGGAGGGAGTGAAGGTGCAGTCTTAGTTTCTGGTAAAATACACTGAACCACAGGCCTAATTTGGTCATCCAGCATTTTGTTTGGGTCCTCCAGTGGATTTCAAAGACACAGTGTACTTCATATTTGGCATGTTTGGAGGTAATACTGCATGAACTTTTGCACATGCAGAGTTTTGTGTCTATTTCTTTAACAGCAGCCCCCCTGCTGGAATATTACTCCCCCAGTTAGAAATGTTAGAAAACAATGAATGTTCCTAACATGATCTCACTGTGAACACCCCCAAAAAAACCCATTTACTCTATGTATCATGATGCAGGTAACCCAGAGAGAGCTTTACTGTGCCACAGCAAGTACTGGAGCTGATTGAAGTGCAACCCTTGCTTCCAACTGCAATAATGAACTCATATGTTTGTTTGTTTTTTGACTAAAATAGTTTGCTGTATAGAGAATGTGTGGTGGTGGTGGTGGTGGTGGTCTGCTTTAACGGGGAACGTAGAATCCCGGCTGGTTAAAACAACTTTAGCTTCATATTCATCTGTGACTGGAACAGACAAGTAAAACTCAAACATTCACCTATGATTAGGGTACCACTGTCTATAGTAGTCTACATTTTATTGGTGATATACTCAAGGTGTAATTTCTCCTTAGTTGAGTTTACTTTAGGAAGTCGCATGGAAAACGTCCATTAGTTAAGGGAAATGTTAAGGCATTTTACTCGCCTCGCAACAAAACTGGCAGAATAAAAGAAGACCAGAAAACAAATTGGTGAGAGGAGGAAAAGAATATTCATCAGGAATAAAACCATAGAAAAGCGCACAACGTTGGATATTTCATTTTCATGATGGAACACTGGCTGGACATTGTTACGCTTGTGTGTGCAGTATTCACCTCCATGTCTCTGTGTCCATTTTTAAATGCAAAGCCGATCGGACACAAGTGAGCAGTGGTTTTCTGTGCGACTGTCCTTGACGGTGAAAGTGTGTGGTGTGTGTGTGTGTGTGTGTGTGTGTGTGTGTGTGTGTCTCTCACCTGTGAAGCAGACGGGACACTTGAAGGTACCTCCCATGCCTTCAAAGCTGTGCTCTATCAGGTGGCAAAGCAGCTTGGCAGGTGAATCAAACATCTGGTTACACAGCTTGCATTCGTGATTGATGCCCTCCTCTGCAAATAGGAGACAGACAGGCATGTGTAGGCTGGGTTAAGCAACACGAAAAACAGGAACATATGACACCATTTTAGAATATTCATACAACGCTCAGGGCAGATGTCTGCACATACAGAAACGGTCAGAAAAGAAGAAATGCACATGTAGACCACACAGAAATAACTGGAATATCAATAGAAGTGATATTCCAATCGGTCATATTCTATTACTAACTAACTATTAAATATACATCATTTAAGCAGTGCCACTTGTTTCACAATTTGTATTAGTGTAGACAAAAAAAAAAGCTACATTAAACAGCAAACGAGTCAATAATAATAATAATCTCAAACCATTGCAAACATTCTCATTTAATTTGAAAAACGATACGATTTGAAGCTTCAGCTCCAGATCAGTTAAGTTGTCAACCCTTGCTGCATGCTCTTCTTTTCATTTTCCCTCCCCCACCCCCCAAACACCCCCCCAACACTCACACACACCAATCCCAGCGCCATATCTGCCCCAGTTGGTAATTGCCTGTCCTCCCCACCGGGGCTGTGGATGATCTACCCTTCCTATGGCCATCCTTCCTTCGCTCCCTCTGTCCTCGTTATCTGCCTTCGCCCACTGCAGTCGCTCGTCCATCCCTCACTTTGCCCATTCCCCCCCCCCCATGTCCCCTTAACGCCCCTCTTGGTCCATCACTTGCAGATTCATTTGTGTGGGCTCCGATTCAAACCCCTCACCCCGTGTTACCTCTCCTCACACATACTGCGCTTACGTCTCTGAATGTCTCCTTACTACCACGTCTCTCCGTCCATACACCTGTGCTCTGTGGACACACAACTCCCACAATCTCTTATTCAGATGCAATTGACAGTGATCACAGGGGCTCGTCCATTTGTATGAACTGCTGAGATGATGTACACAGTAGATGAGTTTACGTGCCACACTTCAGGTTTGTATTTGTCACAAACACACAAGAGACTGTCCCCGAGCCTCCATGCTTCCTAGTTATTCTCACTTGGATTGTGTCTGTGTGTGTCTGTGTCTATTTTAAGAAGGTGTCAGTGACATCACAGCACCCATGGTGAAAGGCCAGATGAAAAGTGGGCGTCACAAACACACACACACACACACTGGCACCCCTGACGATCAGGTCTCCTGCTAGTTGTCCTTATCACCATTGTACCATACAGGACCAATACCCCAGTCACACACACACACACACACACACACACACACACACACACACACACACCGTGTGGGACCACACACACACACGCACACCACAGGACTGTAAGGCCCGGAGACATCAGATGGTGTCTTCACACACACCAACACACAGAAACATGCATACACACACAGTGACTCGATGATACACATAGACAATTCATGGAGAACACGGTCAGTCACTTTTTCCCCCGTACACATCTCGTGTGCGTACTCACACACACACACACACACACACACACACACACACACACACACACACACACATTCAAACAGTCTGCAGAACTTCAGCTGCAGAGCTGCAGGGGATCGTGGGGTTAATAACGTCTTCAATCATACATCCATGACACCCATACTGACTTACACACACACACACACACACACACACACACACACACACACACAAAGATTCCCATCTCTCTTTGCCTCAAAGGCCGACACAAGGGTGCCCTAATCCCGTCTCAATAGCTACGGGGCAGTGTGTGTGTGTGTGTGTGTGTGTGTGTGTTGGGTGCCACATGGGTTTGTATGGATGAGATGGTATGCTCCATGGTCCCGGACCCCAAACATCCCCTGTCCACACACACAAACCTCAAAGGCTGCTAGGTTGTGTGGGGCGCCAGTGTGTCCGAGACATACTGAGACAGATAGAGGTTCATTATCATTTACTAGGAGATTGAAACAGCAGGGGAGAGTCACATGGAGTGAGACACACAGAGAGAAAGAGGGAGGGAGAGAGGGGGGGGGGGGGGGGGGGGGAGAGAGACAGAGTGAGGGAGGAGTGCACTACCAGTTTAATAAATTGTCATGTTTCATATTTTAATTATCATGCAAGTATTCCTCATCTTGGTGAAAGCATACTTCTATTTAACACTGAATTTTCTTCAAAAGAGATCGTTTCAACCGAACAGAAGCGAAAGACAGAGATACAAAAGGCACAGAACAGAGAGAGGGTGAATAAGAAAGTTTTGCCGACACGCTTCAGTGACGTCCGTGGTCCGATGTTTGTGTGTGTGTGTGTGTGTGTGTGTTGGGGGTCTGTGTTGAAGGCACCTTTAAAGCTCTTTGCCCTCAGTCGGGGTAACGCTCGCTTCAGAAGCTGCCTCGCACTCTCCCACGCCACCAGGATCAGAGGAAGTGGTCAAAGATCGGCTACCTTTACATGTCCACAGTGATGTGCCTATTATCCACAGTGTGTGACATCGGAACAGTACACACACTGTATCAGACCACTGTAGTTACTGCAGGTATTCTAGGTGCAAAAAGACCCAAACTGCACACGTATGGCATGTATAGAGATGTGGTCGTGACTGGCTTCTATTAACACTCCAGCGATGTTCTTAATCACACTAACGTAATCAGGATATGTTATGTTTTACTCATACTTATCTCATAATGACAGTGAAATCAGATATTTGAGTCATTATCTACAAATATATATAGATATCTCTATATCAAAAGCAAATTTACGAGAGTTTACAATAAAAAAGTGTGTTTTCACTTCAAAGTCATCTAAAGTAGCGCTGCAACTATGATATTTTGTTTTCCTTTGCAATTAATAAAGTCTTTAAAGTGAAAAAAGAAATAGTCAAAGATGCCCATCCCAGTTCCAGGCATTAGTTTTCTGTTGATAATTTCAGAACTAACCGTAACATTTCATCAGCACAAACCCAAAAATGTTTTTGTTATATATATATATATATATATATATATATATATATATATATATATATATATATCTTATATATATATATATATATATATATATATTTTTTTTTTATTATTATTATTTTAAATTTTTTTTTTCTAGACGACATCAATGTCGGCATTTCAAATGAGACTTTGAAAGTGATTTAACGGTCAATCAATTATTGGATGAAAGAAAAAATGGGCTACAGATGAAAAAAGACAAAAACTACATTGAGATAGGATAAGAGTAAGACAGAGACAAAGAGAGTGAGAGAGAGAGAGAGAGAGAGAGAGAGAGAGAGAAAGAGAGAGAGAGAGAGAATGGAAGGGAAAACAGTGAGGTGCAGAGAGATAATTGGGCTGTCCAGAACAAGGGCATGGGGAGAGGCCTCCAACGCCTCTGTGTGTGTGCGTCCCATGAAAGACTTCTCTTTTCTGACAAATACATTGTTTTGATCAGTGTGTGTGGGGACCGCGGTCTCTGTATGCTGTCCCCCTCTGAGACCCAGTCCGTGTGTGAGCGCGTGTGTGTGTGTGTGTGAGACCCATAGTGAGATGATAGAGTCGTAGAGCATCCTGCCGTTACGCTTTGTCTCACAGAGTGCATTTGATCCACCCGCATACGCACATGTGCGCGCACACACACACACACACACACACACACACACACACACACACACACACACACACACACACACACACACACACACACACACACACACACACACACACACACAACCCTCGGAGGCCTAAGCTGGGACAGAGAACACAGGGGAGAGGGGGATGAGAGAGAGAAAGAGCGCGAGGCAGGGTGAAGGTTAGGACTCTGAGTTTGTTAACAGACAACAGAAATGAACTTTTTATGCTTTTTAATAAAGCACACCAAGGCAACACGATCAGGTATTGTGACGGACAGGTCGACCTGACCATGGCACTGACCAGTGCTCAATTTCTAAGTGCTCACCTTTATCAGGTTCTTGCCTGTAATTATGAACATGAACATTTCACGTAGTGTTATCATGTTCTCAATGGGGAGCAAACAACACCATTCAAACAACATATCAGAGAGGGAGGCAGACCGAGCAAGAGAGCAAGAGAGACTGCTTTTTAAGAGAAACTGCCCCCAAAACTCCAGCTGCTACGCACAACAGACACACACACACACACACACACACACAGACACGCACGCACGCACGCACGCACGCACGCACGCACGCACGCACGCACGCACGCACACACACACACACACACACACACACACACACACACACACACACACACACACACACACACACACACACAGGTAATTGGTGAGTTGCTGCTGTGCATCTGTTGAATAACTAATGAGGTTTCACCTCTGAGAGAGAAAATATTGGAGGAAAAGAGGAAACGGACAATGTGAGGACAGGATGTAATGTAATGTGTGTGAATAGACAGAGGGCAGGAAGGAGGGAGGGGACACACACAGATAGGGAAAAGTCCATACAGCTGTCAGACTCATCATTACGATTCCACTATCAATACTGTCACACACACACACACACACACACACACACACACACACACACACACACACACACACACACACACACACACACACACACACACACACACCTCATTGCTCATGCTCTCCCTCTGTCTCATTCTCTGTAGTTACCCTCCTCTCTCTCTCTGCTAATTGACCAGAGGAGAGGGACCAGGTGGCATCATCCTCGTCACACCAATACACACCAATACACACACATACACACACACACACACACACACACACACACACACACACACACACACACACACACACACACCCACACACACACACACACACGCAGACAACACATTCATGCTGGCCTCATCACAGACCCCTGCAACATGTAGCACAACATAAATGAGCTCCTTGGTTTATGTTGGGGGACGGATCCCT
>NW_027176761.1:355726-360726 GCF_023349555.1 Cebidichthys violaceus
TGATCAAAGGTAGTCTGTTATCTCACACACACACACACACACACACACACACACACACACACACACACACACACGGGTCCTACAGGATAATGTTCAGGAGACATTAGGACATCGCAATTTAGTAAACATGGGTGGCACCTGTACTCACACACACACACACACACACACACACACACACACACACACACACACACACACAGCCAACAGCTCTGGATGTCTCCCCATAACTCACACACAGTTCATGATGATGGAGAGCTGGTGTTTCCCACTTAATGACAGCACAACACTCGCCCACTCCGTCTACCTGTCAGCACTGGCGCGTGCGTGCGTTCATGTCAGTGTGTGTGCGTGGGGTTTATTAATTCACTCATCTCCTAATGTTGTGCAGCTGGGGAGAGAGGGAAAGAGGGATGGGGGGGGTGGGGGGGTAGAGCAGGAGAGTGTTTGGATGAGAGACAGAAAAGGGTGGAGAGATATTAAGAGAGAGGGAGGGAGGGGGAGACAAAGGATAAGACGGAGAGATGGACGGGCGGTCCAGAGTGGATGAAAGGTTGAGGTAACGTTGTTTAATCACCTCAGCTTCTGCTGCTGCTTCCAGACACACAACACACACTTGTCTAAATGATTAGTCATTAGCCAATGAACCCACTGGCAGACAGACGAGCAACGATAAATCTAACAAAACCATCATCAGTGTCTTGCAGGAACCCTGAGAAAAACAAACAACACTGACCAAACACGTTATAATTTCTGTGATCTCGGACGGTCAACAGCAGGAGAATTCTGCAGCAGCTGCTTCACAGTGAAGCCTTTTGGAAACCCCGTAGATCTACAATACAAGAACGGTGTTCTCTGTTGTCTCAAGACAATCTCAACTCGCAACTTTGAGGCTTTGGAAACTCTGCATGTGGGCACGTCCATGCATGCAACACGCTGAAGGCGCAGAGTATCTAACGCCACTGTCTGACTTGGTCTGGAAATACTTCTGCCTCTAATGAAACGGGCTCCTCGCTCAGAGGAGCATTCTTTTAGCGGCACCAGAACTGCATACCGAGGTTCAAACATTTCACAAAGTCGTAAAATACCATTTATCTCCCAAATGATGTTGTTATTAACCACATGAAATAAAATGAATAAAACAATTGCTGAAATCAAGACAGAAAAGAATCAATATTGTTGTAATGCAATCTACTCCACAATACTAGTCCAATGAAAACACATCAGCCTGCTTCCTTTATCGTACAGCCGGCCTCCTGAAACACATCCACGGTTCACTATGGGTCCTGAGCCCTGGTTTGACAACAGTGCTTTAGGCTGTTTAGACATCTAGCTCACTCTATTGTCCTGTCTGACTAGACAGGGTTTCCAATCCAACAAAGCAGGGGCCTGGTCCCAATGGCCCAGCCCCACAGAGCTGCTGCGACGCTAACACACTTACACTCGTACTGCAGAATGTAGTGGGAGAACCCCGGACCTCGGCATCCTGTAGTGCAACGGGTTGAATGGCAACCAGACGGCCAACAAACACGCACGCACGCACACACACACGCACACGCACGCACACACGCACACACGCACACACACACACACACACACACACACACACACACACAAAACACAGCACAGCACAGCACAGCACAGCACAGAGGAAGTGACCGTGCCACCCGTAACCTGATCTCTGTGCACAGCTTTCCCAACATGTGATGTCAGCAGAGGAAACGTGACAAAGGACAGAATGTATAAAAACAATGAGGGGGAGTAAACTAAATGTGAGAGAGACGAGCAAAACAAGAAAACAGCTGAAGGGGGAGAGAGAGAGAGAGAGAGAGAGAGAGAGAGAGAGAGAGAGAGAGAGAGAGGAGCAATGAAGGGGCCCCCTTGGGGCCGGTGGTCCATTCAACACATAGTAGGGGGTGCATTCTTCCATCTCTCTCTCTCTGGCATTTGCCTTTTAACTCCTCAGTCACACACCTTGCACACCATGAGATCAGGACCAATAAATTGGGGAATGTGTGTGTGTGTGTGTGTGTTTGTTGTGCTGTATATGAGCAAACTGCACATTCATGTTCTACAGTATGGTGTGTTTGTGTGCTCTGTGCGTCCATTTTCTGGCTGCAGGTGAGCTCTGCTCCAGATTGAGAGTGTGTGTGTGTGTGTGTGTGTGTGAGCCTAGCCCCATGTGAGCCAGGCTATTTCTTGTATGTGTTTTCCACATGGGCTTGTGCCCTTTTGTATGTGCAGTACGACTGCGTGGGTGTGCTTCCGAGGCAGGAGACAGAAAAAGTCTGTTTAATCCACAGCAGCCCTGGACACACCAGCGCAGCATGCTAACACAACCGTAACACACGCACAGTGCGTGTGTGCGGGAGGCTGCCTCGATACCACACATGGGCAATCCATCCACCGCCTCACAGAGAACGGGACGCAGCAGTGGAGAGGAGGCTGGGAAGATGGATAAATGTTAAGGGAGCGGGATGCATGATGGGAGGTGTGATAGAGAGAGAGTGTATTCCTCAACACACACACATTCACTCTGTCACACTTGTAAAATGACCTTTTGTCAGTAACTAATATGGTCAACTTGACCTACTGGACCAAGAATCCGCCATTGCTCTTTATGCCAACAGCTGTGATTCCAGTCGGCCAGTTAGTTGAAAAAATAACCCCCTGTAAAGATGTCAGCTGTTCACATGTCCTCCCAGAATACACACAGTGACTATATTCTGAACACCATGGAAACTGAGCAGGTGTTTGAACAACCATGAGAACGGTGATCCTGATCAAACAAGAAGTGAGTGTTAAATGTAGTTAAATGGCCAGAGCGTATAGCAACAGAGACGTGTGTCGAGTCACTCACTGCATTGTAATAGATGTTCATTTCCTCCCATGGAGCCGTAATGTAATTTCTGGGGTCTGAGAGCGCTCATAGCTTATATTTCCACCCACAATCCATAGAGTCAGAGGCACGTCATCGACGCAACGCTACAACACATGTTATGGAGTTAACACACAAATAATGTGGGCTGCATGTCATGAGCACTGACTTATTCAATTTTGATAAAGACATCAAACTATTATATCATACTGAAAAAAAACCCCCATAAATAAAGTATGTTATAATGTGCCATTACATTGCATGACATTGTTGTTGTCATGTAATTTCAACCTGGCCCTCGAGCTTGTCAAGTGAATTCTAACTAAAGGCTTGAATAAAGAGCATTTTAATACGGCACAATACAGAGTTACACAAAACAGTGCACAAAGAGACGATACACAGGGAAGAAAGGTTGGGGGCTGGATTCTAACTTATAATGGCGTGAGGACACAGTATGCGCCACAACTCCCCAGGGACACCCGATCCGCATGCTTCCTCTCCTGATCTCTCCGTTCCCTCTTCTCCATCTTTGCTCCTTCCCTTTCATTTGAACACCGTCGCCTCAAACAAGGCCTTCAGCTGGGAAGGGACAACCCTCTTACCAGTGCCAGGTAAAAGTGCCAGAGAGTCAGCGCATGGAGAAAGGGATGAAAAGAATGAGTGAAAGAATAGAGAAAATAAATCCTAATGACTGGCCGACTCCCCCGCTCCCTGCTCCTTAAAAAAAAAGTGCACAAATGGAAGGATGTGGGCAGAGGTAGGACACTGAGTCTGCGGAGGTAGACGGGTGAGGAGGTGGAGGGGCTGCAGGTACAGACCTGATGGTTAATCTGTGCTTGACATTAACTGGGGAGGAGAGAGTACTGAGAGAGGACGAGAGGAGATGACAGAGAGTGAGATGGAGAAGGGGAAAAAAAGGAGGCTGCAACACGAGACAGTGGCTGTTTATTTCCATAGTGACAAGGTGAAGGAAAAGCAAGACCAAAACAATAAACCGCGGCATGATGGGAAATTAAAAAAGGGGGGGACGAAAAAATGGAGGAAGAGGGAAAGTAGCTTTTCACATCTCCGATGAAGCATAGTTAGTTTGCTGATGTTTGAATGTTGTAGTTTTATTTGAATATCAGCTACTTGTTGTGTGACAGGTGGTGCAGGATTTAAAGATGATTCTGGTGATAATACCGTGAGTCATGCCAGATAAGAATATCTTCTCAATGCAAAAATGTAAATGTGAATGTAATGGGAAAGACGAGAAGAGGCAGTGTGAAAGAAAAAGGGGGGGAGGGAAGGAGAGAAGCATGAAAACCATAATAAGAAAATAGATAGAGGAGGGATGGAGGGAGGGAGGGAGGACTGCGGGGGGGGGGGGGGGGGGGGGGGGGGGGGGGGGGGCTGATGAAGGGAAGATGCAGGGGGCCGAGATCTAAGCCGTACCACTCCTCCCTACACTCTTACCTCGGAAAAGAGGGATTTGCTCTCCCTGGGAGGGATGGAGGGAGGCGGGGAAAGAGAGATGAGGAGAACAGGAGGACCACTAAGAGAGAGGGGGGGGGTAGAGGGAGGACTGGGGATGAAGGCAAAACAGATCAAGAAGGAAAAAGAGGAAGATTTATCATGAAAATCATTGAGTGAAAAAAAAAAAATCCCCACCGTGCTCACCCTGTTACTGATGCTCAGGAGACCGTTTTAAATCGGAGACGCAGTGGAACAACATTTTCAAAGCCTAGGTCCACTCTCGCATGATGCATAAATTCTGTCTATTGTGAATCTTAGAAATAAGAATCGCCCCCCCCAAAACACGTTTCTGTTCATATACTGCAACAGCACAGGAGCAGAAGGAAGAAAATCAATGCGCTGTTTATGACGCATCTCATCCATGTTGTCCAGTGTCTTTACTGCCGTTTGTAGATGTGTGTGTTTGTGCTAAAGATCTCTAGAAAAAAAAACTAAAAAGCACTAAAATATGCATGAAACATGAATCCTTATTCACGGAGAAAAGTCCCTTTGTACTTTGTACATGCATAAATTATCCTGCTGACAAATCACTGTGTTGTTGAAAACCTTGTTCCAGTTGGAACACATCAGGTGTCTTTTGCTTGCTGGATTTAAAGTGACCTTTGTAGGA
>NW_027176761.1:368226-380726 GCF_023349555.1 Cebidichthys violaceus
GCAAGGAGAAGATGGGATAACAACAGAGAGAGAGAGAGAGAGAGAGAGTGACTCACTTCTCTGCTCAGGTAGACATCACTACATAGGTGATAGCTGTTTGCTGCTATATTCATATGCAGAACGTTGAATGCAGCTCCTTTAAGGTCTTGTTTCTATAGAAAGACAGGACCACCGCGGTGACAGTTTTGAGGTTCAAACACTGCTCTCGCATGGGATTCAATTTCACTCTTGGATAACTTTCTTCAATAAGTACTGAAGATGTAAAAGTCTAGAAACTTTTACTTACTTACAATACTTTACAAAAAGTCCCAGTCTTCATGACTGAATACCTAATTCCGTCAAATTCGTTGAGCACTTTTTTTCCCCCCGCTTCGGTGACGATAACGGTTACTTCACGTAACAGTCGGCACGACTTCGCTTCAGGTGCATTGTGATGCTAGGTTTAGGCTAAAGCTAGTCCTGTTGGGCCTTGTGATAAACCCGATTGTTTGTTATTAACCCCGAAGCCCTCGCTCGTCCTGTTCGGCACCACTGTGGAAACCGGGCACTTCCTTTTAGAGCTCACAGAGGAAAAAAATAACATACCTTCTTTTCAATCCTCTCCTCGGCTCCCCCCTCTCCCCGTCTTGCAAAACTTCTCATCTCCCCGTCCACACATGGACACACACACAAACACACACACACACACACACACACACACACACACACACACACACACAGATTCCCTCTCCTCTCTGGTGTCACAGTGTCAGATATTCCAGGTTAGGGAGAACACTGGGGAAATTACACCTCTACCTAGGCCCCTAGCACTGTGCGTCTGTGTGTGTGTGTGTGTGTGTGTGTGTGTGTGTGTGTGTGTGTGTGTGTGTGAGAGAGTCCAGCGGATCTCACGGGTAAACCTGTTACCGCAGGGGAAGTGGACAGACAATGAAGAGAGGGAGGCACTGGTGGTGGTGGTGGGCGGGGATGATGGAGTGCGGGAGAGAGAGCAGCAGGGATTAAAAGAGGAGAGGACAGAGGAAGTGAAGCCAACTTCAACCAGTCACATAGCTTCTCATTATGCGCGTGTGTCCAAGATATTGTCTCCTCAGATCTATTACCAAATTAACTAGCATGTATAATCAATATAAATGGTGTGAAATGTCTTTGTGTCCGCATACACAAACATGAGCTGCTGGGAAAAGCCTGGATCCATATTTCTTTCCCATTATTGTGTTGGAGAAACAGGCGTCAATGCCAACGTGTGTGTGTGTGTGTGTGTGTGTGTGTGTGTGTGTGTGTGTGTGTAGTCTAAATTTATGTTATTCTTATTCACAAATGAATTAGGAAATAGAGTGACGTTCTGCGAGATATTGTGACAAACAAGCACTTGCCCAATTAACAAACCGGTGTGTTAGCGATTGGCTCACAAACTAGAGTCACAGTGGCTCCACACTTCATTGTGGTATGAGGGAAACAACACAACGCACTGGCTTTGTTTGTATTTCTTTAAGCCAATCACAATCGTCTTGGGCGGGACTAGGCCGTGATGCAGCGATGGTGAATAGATAGCGCAGACGGCGGATGGGGAGGAGAATGCCGGTGAGTCGGACTCGGTAAAAACTGAAGGCAGCCGGCCCAGGCAGACTGCAATCAATAGACTCGAGTGGCTTATAGACGGAGTCAAAGCTTGTCACCTGATTGGTCTTTAGCACCCAGCCATGTGACTGATGCAGGTGCTATATTCCATGCTTCCTGTGGCACTAAAAGCATGGATTGACAATAAAGTGGTGGGAGGCGTTTCCAGAACCTTTTCAGTCACGCTTTTGGCTCTGTGGTAAGCCTGACACAAAGTGGAACGGGGAATCAAACCTTCAGCAACACCCCGAGCAGCCACAGCAGGCGCTGTGAGGCTACACTCACAAATACACACCCACACACTCACACACTGAATGCCAATCGCACTATAAATACACACAATTACAGTACACATAATTACTGCCAATCACACTGTACTCACTCATTCACATTCTCTCTTTCTCTGTCACACACACACACACACACACACACACACACACACACACACTCACACGCCACCCACCCCACGCAGCAGCACTCCGACCTCAGCCTCTCCTTCACGTGTACAGGCGAGTAATTACAATGTGACACCAAACAGACTCAAGGCCCACATGCACTAAAAGCGCTAAGTGACTTATTTGGCGCGTGTCAATTGAAGCTCTTACAGCGCACTGTAAGAATCAGATTGGAAAAGCCAACACCACAGAAGCAGCAGTATTTTAAGAAAAGGTTGCTATTTTCAATATTACAGATGACACTTTATCTGTTGAATTATTGATGTGTTGTGAATGAAAATTTAACTAGATAGTGTGAAATTGGTGTCATCCGATCCATTAGATGATATCACTCTGTTGGCGTTCTCGGGACTACAAAAACCCTCTGCTCTCTGTTGTACAGTGGTGTTACAGAGTGAAGCTTCTCTTACCTCATAAACAATCTCTGGCTGAGTACAATCACCACCCTGCAGAGAGCACACAACCCGGCCAACGAGTTACAAACGGAAGTAGTGGCAGCTGATGTGACCTACCGCTTGTGACGTAAATAATGAATTCGACAAATGGGATGAAAAGATGACAAACAATGTCTGTTGAGCAGATCTCAGTCAAACCCCCTCATATTGGAAATACAGAAAAGAGCAATAAGCAGCAAACACAGCCTAGCTATAGAGCAAACACAGCCTGCATTTGAAAACACAACAGACACAATAAATACATTCTGTATTTACTCGGCAAAATGCCCAAATGTAAGATGATTGCAGCAAAATTCATCACCTTATGTCATGACATGTGGACAGCAAGTGAAACCTGGGAAACACAATTCTTCTTCTTTTATTGTTTGATTTTTATCTAATGGTTTATATCAGTCAAATGAAATGAAATAATTAAATCATTACATTTTACTTTGACAACATGGTGCTGTATATGATTTTGTAATTATCATTCTGTTCAGATTTGTATTTGATCTTTTTGAATAATTTACTGCTCTTAGAACAACTGATACTGATAGTCTTGTGATGCAGGGTCTTATGATGAGCTAGATATACCCAGACACACACACACACACACACACACACACACACACACACACACATTCCCTCACATAAACATAGCAATGGTGAATTGTTTACTGCTATTTTCTTGACTTCATGAATTGTGCTTTTTCTTTATAATGTCATTATTACTTGACGCTTTGGGAATATTGTCCTCGTCATGAAATGAATTTAGATTAGACAATCGTGACAGGTGAGGTGCAAGGCCCAGCATCCATGTTCCGCATCACAACACGGTGCTATAGCTCCATCCCAGACTGACGCAAAGAGATGCTCTCTGCTGCCCACTTGCTGTCTTCTGCATGATGGCTACATCATGGACCGGACCCTGATGTGAACAGCAGGAGAAGGGCCGAAAAGTGACCAGATTATACGTGAGACGGGATTCAAACTGAAAACACTAAGCATACAGGCGCAGGGCAGTTGCATCTAGGACACGCCCGACTCCTCAACTATAAAGAAAAAAACATCTGGATAGCATCCAAAAGCACCATGCATCAACACACACACACACACACACACACACACACACACACACACACACACACACACAGACTCACACTCTCCACACACTCTAATGAAGCCCCGGTAGTGACGAAGAGCAGCAGGGAGCGGCGCGGATCGCCGAAGACAAGTGTGTGTGAGCTTTCGTCGCAGAGTGTGTGTATGCCTGTGCGAGTGTGTGCGTCTCCGGTGGGATAATTATGGCTCTCCTCGGCAGCTGAGCGTGCCAGATGTACTGGGAGAAGGAGGAGGAGGAGGAGGAGGTGGTGGGGGAGGAGGATGAAGTGGAGGAGGCGAAGGAGGCGCGGCGCAGAGCAGAGAGGGAGCCCAGCACCAGGAGCAATGCAGCGGGGAGCACACAGAGTGTTATGTGAATACATTAGTGTGAATGTGTTGTGTATCTATGCACTGATGTGTGTCCGTGTGTGTGCCTGTACCTGGGAATGTTTTGCTGTGTGTGTGTGTGTGTGTGTGTGTGTGTGTGGCTGCAGAGGATGTCTCAGTATGAGTATTTCCAGATGGATGTCCATGTTAGTACGTAATAATACTGTGTGTGTGTGTGTGTGTGTGTGTGTGTGTGTGTGTGTGTGTGTGTGTGTGTGTGTGTGTGTGTGTGTGTGTGTGTGTGTGTGTTTGCATTTGGCACGGCCAGTTTTGTTTCTTGCCATCCACCATTAGCAGGTTGGCTCCGTCACAAATGAGTGTCTCTCATCCAGGAGAGAAGCAGGGCTGAGGAGGGACAGACACCATGAGATGAGGAGGTGGAGGTGGAGGTGGAGGTGGGGAAGGAGAGAGCAGGTAGTGGAGGTCACAGAAGGAGAACGGAGTAAAGCAACCAGGAGGAAAAAAAGGCGGACAAAGTTCGGAAAATTACTTATTCCACCTAAACCAAATCACACGACAATACAATATTAGCATAATGATTGTAATTATCATTATGTTGTGGGTGGAGGGGGACCCACGTTGTGTTCAAGGCCCCACTCTGTGTCCAATCTACAAACCTGCAGTATACCACCAGATTACAAAGCCTTTAAACAGAACACATCACCATGTGACGGGAGCGCCGCAGGTGAGCTGTTACACTGCGTAGGACATTGTGTGGGCGCAGGCTGTCAGTGATTGAAGCCCGTATTGTTGGTTCTATCGCAACGACTACTGGCGTTCAACATATGCACCTTTGGAGATTAATTACTGCATTATGTACAATGCCTTATTTTGGTGATTCTAAAAAAAGGTCCAAAAAAGATCCTGGTTCCAGATCCACAGCTGAAAAAAAAAGGGTAATTTCAGTATTTTATGTAACTGATTAATAGTGACAACCAATTTCTGAAATTGGTCGAGTATTGAGCGAGAGCGCTGCATACAGCAGCTGCTCACTGGCGGCAATGTAATCATATCGGGGCATATTTGGCACCGTGAATTACTAAAAGTGCTTGTTTTTGCCGCTGACAGGTTCAGATTGTTGCTATAAAATATGTGACATAAGAGTGCTACAGGAATACGTCCTAAAACCAGGAAATGAGTTGCTGTGTTTGCACTTCCGGTTCCCACGTCTCAAAGTCGATAAGCTTTTTGAACGGGTCTTTGGTAAGAGGCCCAAAATATGGTCTGTGGTTAAGATTAAGAGATCATAAGGCTTCGTTTTTACAGCCTGGTTGTGTATACTCGAGCTCACGAGACAATGGTGCCGAATGTTCAGAGTCCACCTCTGTGCATTCACGCCTCTAAAAATCATCACAGGGGTGTCAAGATTATCTTGCTGAACAAAACTTGTATGTCTCGTTCAAAGAGAAGCTAAACTATTTTTAAAGTCATGGCTGAATATTTAGAGGATTTCAAAAATGTGGATGAGGTCTTTGAATATCGGGGGTAAAGAGTGGGACCTGTTACTGCCAGATATTCAGATTTCACAATGACACGTCTCCTTAAGTGGGACGTAATAAGAAACGCACCAGATCGAGAGAAAGAAAAATGTCTCCGCAGGCGAAAACAAGCGCTTTTAGTGAACGTAACTTTACGCTGACGCGGCGCAATTGCCCTTGCAGCTCGACTCGAGGCTCGACAGTGTTAACCGTCGATACAGGACCAATCCTGAACAGTGTTACGCAAAATAATGAAGAGAAGGAATAATAGAAAGGTCTGGATGAGGTGTAACGTTTCAGCTGGAATCTGCTGATTGTACGAAGAACTGATGGATCACTCATACACCTAATAAGATAAAAGCAAATACCTCACAGAGTCTCCTGCAAAACATGTACGGTAAAACACTGCATATTGTCTAAATGTACATGCAGTTTGGGGGGGAAAAAAACAAGTAAGCTGAAAGCAATAAAGGCAAGAAAGAAAGCAAACAAGAGAAAATAGATTAAAAAAAGGAGGACAGAAAGTAAGAGATTCTCTCCTCCCTCGCTGGCTTTGTCACCTTGCTCACCCAGGGGGGGTGCAGAGCAAAGCACCTTGGGAAATTACTGAAACCAGAATGCATTGATTTGTCCAGGAGGATGTGTGTGCATGGCGCATGCGTGTGCGTGTGTGTGTGTGTGTGTGTGTGTTTTTGTCAGAAGGCCTTTGTACTGCAATAAAGAGAACAGCCTGGTCGACATCTGTTTAGAGACGAAAGATAAGAGCGACAGTGTATACCGTTGTTTCAACCTCTCTCTCCGCCTCGCTCGCACTCCTGCCTTCTCCTGTCTTCTGCCGTGTAATTAAGAGCCAAAGAAAACCCTTCAACCTCTCCCAGCGTGGCTTTGCATCCTATCTCTTGCTGTGCCGTCGCTCGTCTCTAAACCATCTTGGCTTCCTCTCCGAGCTCCGGTCCGACTGAAAGTAGTCCGCTTGTGAATCAACAGCTAGTGGTGGAGCTTACTGCTACTCAACATGATAAATCATGATTTGTTCTTTTGGATTTACCAAGACTATCAAACTGAAGCTTTTTTTAAATTTTTTGGCCAATTTTTGTATTTTTCTTTCTTATCTTCTAAGTCTTGTTTTCTCCCCCTCTCTCACCCCGGCAGCTTGTAAAACCTTGACTGACAAAAAAAACCCCACTTCATCAGTAATGAACCACCACTGGCAACATTCCCAAATATACAGTGTGTATGCCAAACACATGATGTGTGATCACGGTGACGCAAGGATCCACAAAAGGATAATCACATCAATGTGGGCTTGCAAATTTTGCATCGCACCGGACATTTAGACAGTTACACTGTTCCTATGTGTAAGCCATTCACCGCAATATGAGTAACTGGTGCATTACTACACATCAAACACTAGTTGTTACAGATTTGAGATATGTCAGAGTAGTTGGAGTCACTACTACACTGCTTTGTGGGTATGCGTGTGTATATATATATATATATATATATATATATATATATATATATATATATTCCGTTTTCAATACTGGCACTGGAACAACTCCACACATCCATTGACTGAACTATAGCTTCATCTGTCTACCTACCAGCTGCTCACCTCCACTTGTGTGCGAGCGCTCTCCATTTCGGTTTTTCGGTCTGTCTGGGCCCCCCCCCCCCCCACACACCTCTCTCTGCTGGTTCAAAACAAGGCTAGCAAGGTGACCCTGAATCACAGGCTGTGTGAGTGTGCGCGTATTGTGTGTGTCTCTATCGGTGTGTGTTTGTGTGCGCACACGTATCTGCATGCGTGTGTGTGTGTGTGTGTGTACAGTCCCAGTAATTAACACCAGCCACTAATGAAGTCCAGCTGCTCGGCAAGAGGACTGAGCGCCAGCCAAAATCTGCCAGAAATTGCTCTCATCCCCTGTTTCTCTCTCTCTCTCTCCTTCCGCCTCTCGCTTTATTCTTGATCCACACCCTCTCTCTCTCTCTCTCTCTCTCTCTCTCTCTCTCTCTCTCTCTCTCTCTCTCTCTCTCTCTCTCTCTCTCTCTCTCTTCACCTCATTGATCTGCATTCAGTTGTCTTTTTCTCGCTCGCCCCTTCCCTCCGTGTCCTCTGCAGATTGGTTCTCCGCATGCATCCCGGTTTGCCATCAGTATGAATCTACTCAGCTGATCTGTAATCGCCACCATTTCTGTCAACATCTCGTTTTCTTGATGTCTCTTGATGTAGCGTCATGTACGGTCTTTCTTTTTACTCTTGTTTGCCTCGTCTGTCCCTTCTTCACTTTGATTCTTTCGCCTCTATTCCATTAACACACTCACAAACCTGCTTTCTTCAGTTTCTGACATTCCTCAATACATTGCAGTGTTACTGTTTTAAAACGTTATGCATTTTAATAACTTAACACTGTTGTATATGTGATACCTAATGTTTATGTTTGTCTATGTACACATAGGGGTTTGAACTAAACAGGGCAAGTAAAATCCAGTTTCTACGAATCCCAAATCACTAACAGAAGATGAATATTCAAGTTCATTAAAGGGTCGGTTGTCCTAAAAAATACAACGTACCAAACAAATGGCCGACTCATTTCAATGAACAATGACCTTTGCCCATTCTGCCCCGTCTTGCTTCCCCTGTCCTCATTTCACGCTCTCTATTAAATGAAGTGCAGGTGAAGCCACCCTGCTGCGTTACATCGTGACGATCTGAAACGGTGTGCCGCCGCCTCCCAAAACACGGAACTAAGGACACACACACAGAAATCAAACACATGCACGACATTGTCTTTGTTCACATACCGTGAAACATTGTCTCTTTTGGTCACACACACACATAAACATGCCACCGCGGCACTTTATCATACACTCATACAGTTGTAACGTATCCTGTTTAAAGCCACAGCCTGATTACATTACTATACAGCCCCCCCCCCCCCCCCCCCCACACACACACACACACACACACACTCGCTACCAGCTGTGACAGATGTGCCTGTCACAGGAGAAAATGAATTCAGAATAGTTAGTGAATTAAGCAGGGAGTTAATTGTTGCTTGGCCCCTGTTTATGAAGCGCATAAAGGCAAAGCGCCTTGTTTGTCTTGTGACAATTAGCCAGCAGAGATAGAGAGGAAGCCTCTATGTATGTTAGTGTGTGTGTGTGTGTGTGTGTGTGTGTGTGTGTGTGTGTGTAATTGTCCTGTTCTCTTTAGCAGCTGGTGCAGCCACACCTGGACGGGTTGAGACAGAAAGAGGAAGAGCGAGAGAGAGAGAGAGAGAGAGAGCGAGAGAAAGAGAGAGCGAGAGAGAGAGAGCGAGAGAGCGAGAGAGAGAGAGAGAGAAAGAGAGAGCGAGAGAGAGAGTGAGAGAGAGAGAGAGAAAGAGAGAGCGAGAGAGAGAGAGAGAGAGAGAGAGAGAGAAAGAGAGAGCGAGAGAGAGTGAGAGAGAGAGAGAAAGAGAGAGCGAAAGAGAGAGAGAGAGCGAGAGAGAGAGAGCGAGCGAGAGAGAGAGAGAGAGAGAGAGAGGAGGGGATCGCAAAGGAGGGTTTCAGGTACAGTATGGTACACAGCCCTCCATCCTCTCAAACACACACATGCACACACGGAGAGGGCTAATAAAGACATCACTCACACAAAGCAGACAACTTCTCTACATGAGTTAAGATAGCTGATGTTGCATGTACAAATATTCTCTCAGGCAACACGCACTCTCTGACACACACACACACACACACACACACACACACACACACACCACACACACACACACACACACAGTTACTTTGTGTTCTGATGCCTGGCATCCTGGTTGGGCCTCTCCCAGTCTATTTGTCAGTGTGTCCTATTAGGTTTCCAAACAGCTTGTAATGACTGGTAATAAACAGCAGAAGAAGAGGAAGGTAAATCAAGCGAGAAGACGACAAAATGAGCTCTCCGGGGGACCACCATGCTCCGAGCCTTCAAAACACACAAACGGAAATCCACTAACAATTCTGTGCGCGTGTTCATGCACAGTCGATAAAGCAGACAACGGCAGTGTTATGGGGACTAAAAGACAGCGAGCGCTTTCTTTTAACAGTGTCAGAGGAGGTTAGAGAAACAAACAGGATGACAGAGGAGTGAAAGGGTGAACTATACGTGGTGAGTAAACGTTTTACGAGAACTAATAAATCGGGGCCGCATTCGGCGCAGATCTCCGGCACCATCGCAGCTCGTGCGTTTTATTCTCCTCGCTCGTTTTGTTCCCTGCGTTGATTCAAACCTTGCTTTGCATTTTGATGCTTTTGATGACATGCGGTGCAATGTCGTATCGCTAGGAATAAAACTCCAGTCACTAAAACACCACCAGGCCTGTGGGCAAAGAGAAGGGAGACGCAGAAGACTACGGTCACACTGGAGAGGCTCCAGTTGAGATTGTATGTAAATATGTAAATGTGAGGTATGTATTCAAATCCCCCATAGGAATTAAGGTGAACTATTTAAAAATAATCTTTCATTTAAAACCTGTTTTATAGTCACTTTTTGCCTGAATTTCTAAATGTACTACTTTATTCTTCAGACTTTGATCTGATGTATAACTTTTATACCATTAAAGTAAAGCTATTATCAAAATGACAGACACAGTATCTTCTTTTATTTACATCTGCCTACATATGCCCCATCTCATCTTTCATCCTTCCCTTCCTTCTTCTCTCCCTCATCCAGCCCTCTGTGGTCCTCTCTCTCTCTCCCCCTCTTTCCAGTCCCTGGTCCCTTCATCATCGCTCCCTCCCTCCCTCTGGTGTCACGGCTCGCTGGCTCCAGGTGGCGAGGGAGGGAGGGAGGGAGGGAGGAAGGGATGGATGTAGAGAAGGATGGATGGAGGGAGGGAGGGATGGAAGACAGGAGGGGGGGGGGGGTGTGCTGTCATCTGTCCCTATGCTCATACCGTCACAGTGCAGACCAACATCCTGCTCGGTACTCTGCACAGTCAAACTGTTCAGAAATCTGTTGGTTTTTTTTTAAATCCTTCTTCCTCACTCATTATCCAAACATTACATTGAACTGAGAACAACATGAGCAACACGTGACTCAGGAGAGAGAGCTGCAATGCTCCGTTAAATGTCAACGTTCCCATTAAGTAACAGTGTTTAGGTTCAGTAGCGTAACTTTGCTAGACTCTGCTATAAAGAAATAAGTCAAAGTGATGATAAATTGCTTTTTAGTGACTGGATGTTATTCCGCAATTGGCCGTTCAAATAAATCATTTTTTGTTTTTCTACTTTTTGATTTAATTTAATTTTGTAACTCTCATTAATATTTCTTTGAATTAGACAAGAGAATTACTCTGAGTGCATACTGCATTATTACAAATAATAATAAAACATTTTTTTTTTTCAGTTCTTCACTGAATGTTCTGCTATAATGTGCAGTATAACAGTATTACTACTATAAATATCAACACTGCTTCCATACAATGGACAAACTAGACGACTCAAATAAATAGGTTGGCAAAGCATTCATGTATTAATGCTGATAGTTATTATTATTAAAGCACCACTTTATGTTAAAATTACTATTGTGCTCTTTTTCTGTGCTCACTATTTTCTTTGATGCTTTGGCAACACGTCATGCCAATAAAGCTTAATTTAACGTATAAATACATGAAATGTGACCAGTAATGGTAACATTAAAGATACTGGCAGCAGTAGTATCAAGTGCTGGGTGAGTGAAGGGTGTGCAAACAGCTTTTAACACTTCGGATGTTTCTGTCGGAACACCGGCCGATCAATGTGTTGAGAGTTAAGCACACTCCTGTGAGAAGACATGTCATCACCTGTGGTGATAAAAAACTCTCCCACAAAGGACACGTGTCCCTGGGACAGGGTCGGCAGTGTTCCGACCAATACTTCAGAGAAGGTTGTTTTTTGACAAGCTGTCCACTTATTTTCACATTTTTTTGGGGGTACAAGGGAGTACAGACGTTCTACGGTTCACTCTCCTATTTGTGAAATGCTGCGCTGTGACATCAGGTTTCCAGTACGACCGGTAAACCGCGGGAAGAAAATAAGCGACGCGCTTCCTTCAGTCCAGAGCGTTCGTGCCGACACAGGAACACACCAACGACGCAGACGCTGGAGTAGTCTGTAGCTTATTAGTCCTGGTGCAGCCGGGCAGAAGAGAACAACAACGTTGCTAGCCGGTGGCAAGGACTCACTCACACACACACACACACACACCACACACACACACACACACACACACACACACACACACACACACACGAATGAACCCTCAACCACATTATCCACCTCCATTGACTCTAAAAGCTTCTTATTCGCCTCATTAAGTCTTCAGTGACACAAAGTAACCACACCAGACCCTGCTCACTACCACATACACATAAATACAGATAGGTGTGTGTGTGCGTGCGTGCGTGCGTGTGTGTGTGTGTGTGTGTGTACGTGCGCGCGTGTAAAAGCAAAAAGGGGGGAAGAAAGGGAGAGGGGCAGGGGGTGTGCACACATCTTTCTGTGTGTGTGTGTGTGTGTGTGTGTGTGTGTGTGTGTGTGCACAGACGCACACAGAGGCCCTTGGGGCGGCTGCTTAGACAGCAGACCGGCATTACTAGTCAAGCGCATCACAGATTTGACTGCAGGCTAACAGACAGGCTGAATGCAGATCGACTGTTCTGAATCGGCGGATGAGTGCAACCTCAAGGAGCAATATTAAAGTGAGCTGAACGCATCCAGCGCTTTGCTCCGCACGGTTTTTCCGCCTGCAAAAGGTGAGATTGAAAAAATGAGAGTGCTGGCGATTCAAGTGAAAATAACCCGACTTCATTCATTCATGCTTTTTGACAAGGATATAGTATTTAGAGTGAACCGATGTCGACTCCGCACACTCGCATGTATCTGGCCAACAAGAACACAGTTTAGAAGTTATGCCCGCCCCCCAACAACTGATCATCAAATCTGTGAAGAATGTGAATATAGGGAAGGCGAGGTAACACTATTAGAGTGCACTGATGTAAATAGGTAAGTAA
>NW_027176761.1:385726-420726 GCF_023349555.1 Cebidichthys violaceus
ATTCACATGTTCACCACCAGTTGAAACCAATTGCATTTGGCTTAATGAATGGGAAATTGAATACTGCTTAACCGAGGAATCAGATGTTTGAGCTTTTATTCATGACTGTGTGATCTGATTAGAGCGAGCAGAGAACAACAAAATGAAAGACGTACTGTGAAAGGGAGAAAATGACAGATGACACATTTTCTCCTTGATCTGGTAATTGTCTCACCTCTAATGCTTTTATTCCAAATAAGATCTTTCTCTTTATTATTTGCTCCCTTCTTCTCAGGGTGGGGGTGTCAAAAATGTAATAATAGAAGGTGGGCAAGCCCTTCAAAATAATCTGCCTCAATTTCATAATTAATCTGTGCTACGCTTTCACACAATTAGCACATTAATTAACCCAAAAGTGTCACCACTGTGTAGGGATGTGTGTGTGTGTGTGTGTGTGTGTGTGTGTGTGTGTGTGTGTGTGTGTGTGTGTGTGTGTGTGTGTGTGTGTGTGTGTAGTGTGTGTGTGTAGTGTGGGAAATGGCAGAATGACTGCCAGGATTCTCAGGGTGGAGGAAACTGAGGTGAAACGGAAGACGTGGAAGGAGATCAAAGAAGGTTAGAAGCAGGGAAAGGAGACGGTTCGAGGGACGCGAGGAGGAGAGGAGGACAAAAAAACAGAAAGAATGAAAGGGAGTTGTTCCGTGAACGCAGTGAAGAGCAAAGAAGACGCGCAGAGAGGAACAGTAGATAAGAGATTAGCTATACTTGTGTTCTTTCATGTGTGAGAGCGTTTTTCCCTGTTTGTGCATCTATGATTGTGTGTGTGAGTGTGTGTGTGTGTGTGTGTGTGTATGACTGTGTGTGTGGTTCACGGGGGAAGGAAGTAAAAGTTACTCCAGCTGTACTTCTGTTTCAAATCTCTCTTCTAACGTCTCCAGACGACTCCGAGCAAGGTCAGCACACACGCACACACGCACGCACACACACACACACACACACGCACACACACACACACGCACACACACACACACCTCAGAGTACATCGGTGACTATGGGAGTGCCTGTCAGGTCTGGCGAGAGGGGCAGAGGGTGGGGGGGCGCAGAGCGTTTGCTCCCCAGAACACCTCGCAGGTCTACCTCGTTAATCTCCATGACGACAGAGATGCTAAGGCAGCAAATTAGCAGCGAGTTGAAAAAACTGTCACAGGGGACGCTCATAAAAGAACATAGACTCCAAACTACAGAGGTAGTTTTTCGTTAAACACACACACACACACACACACACACACACACACACACACACACACACACACACACACACACACTCCACTTATAATATGTGCACTCATAAACAGTTTTATATAACCTTTTCTCAGCCCTTAAAAGGCAATAATGGCTTCTCAATGATGAAGCTGACCTATACATTATCATTTTGATAATGCATTACATTGTTCCAGGAGTGCAACAGTACATTAGGACTGTCCTCAGTGTTGATTTGCCCCCCAGCAGCATCAGAGCATCACATGCTACGTGGTGTTTGACTTCATCCAGGCCAAGCTAGTAACCCTCACATTAAGGGATGAATAGCCAGGTGTTTAATGTTCGGAGTGATGCAATATTTGTCTTCTTTTACACCCTGTGTGTGTGTGTGTGTGTGTGTGTGTGTGTGTGTGTGTGTGTGTGTGTGTGTGTGTGTGTGTGTGTGTGTTATTCTGGCTAGCTTTATATCAACAGTGTGCAGGAATTGCAATAGTTGTGTTGACAAATCGAGGGAAACAAAAAACAAAACACGAAGAGACGAGACATTCAGTCACCGAAATGCATCATCAACACAGACACACACACACACTCTCTCACACACACACACACACACACACACACACACACACACACACACACACACACACACACACACACACACACACAAACAGAGTGGAAGAGCTGCGCACTCACCGATCATGTGATTAGCGACATGAATCTGGATCTCCCTTTCCGTCTCAAAGGTCATTTGGCATTTAATACACTGGTAGGTCTTCTTCTGTAAGATAAAGACACAACAAAAAATAAAATAAAATACAAAGTAATGCATCATATTTGAGTGTTTTAATAACTGTGAAAGCATAATGTTTTATATTTAGTTAGGTTGATCAGAAAAATTATATTTAATCATATTGTAGCCATAGAAATGATTTACCTGTAAATAGAAAGAAAGTAAACCCTCGTGCTCAAGAAAGAGAAAGGTATAAATGCACAAAAAAGGATAAGCGTAAGAAATGATTATTATTATTTTTTTATTAAATGGCACTCTTTCTTTTAAGCTTTCAAACCTCAACATGCAGACATGTGAACCCCTCAAAGTCTCACACTAATCAAGCAATACTGAAAGTCCAAGTCTTTGGAGATTTGGTGAAAGGAAGAAGAAGCATGCAGTTACACACACATACACACACACACACACACACAAACACACACGTAATGCCTCTGCAGAGAAAAAGAGAGAGAGAGAAAGAAATTAATAAGGGAGGGAGTGAACAGGAAAAAGATTAAGGGAAGAAGCAATGAAACAGAAACAGAGGAAACGAGTGGAGAAGAAAAGAGGACAAGAGAGGACGAAAGAGATAAAGAGCCAGAGAAACAAGGGTGAGAGACACAGAAACAAAGAGAGAGAGAAGCAGAGGCTCTGCTTATCCATTCACAGCACACAGCGATCACTCATGCACAAACACATACAAAATACACAAAGGCCCCACTTCCACTATCTCTCTGCTGCTTCAGCCTGCTAGACTGAGTACACACACACACACACACACACACACACACACACACACACACACACACACACAAACACACACACACACACAGAAAAATCCTACTTTGTCTGCTTTGTGCTGTTAGACTAAGCAGAAACAAAGGTGCAGGTAAGACAGAGGGTCCCTAGGAACTGCCTCTGACACACACACACACACACACACATACATACACAAACACACACACACGCTCACTTGCAAGTACACACTCTCACACCTAAACACGTGGCAAGTCCCGGGGAGCCTGACTGTCAATATCAAGTAGAACGAACAGCTCCCACAATGCCTCAGCACGCCCCAGCCGCAGGACCCAGTGGGGCTCAGCTGACACACACCGCCATACACACAAGCACACGTATGCAGGCTACAGATACAAAAGCAGCAGCACGCACCAACACTTCTCTCTCACACACACACACACACACACACACACACACACACACACACACACACACACACACACACACACACCTCATGCAAACATACAGTTCAGCAGGATTTTTGAGTCTCCTGAAAATGTCTCCATCTTTTAAATGCTGTTTTTCTTATTAACATGAATTAATGGCCACAATGATATTGGGTAATGTTTCATCTACCCCACTGTGCTCTCAATTCCGTTCATTTGTGTGTGGTAGTTTTTGTTGAGAAGCACTACAGAGGTATTGACATTTAAGATTCCAGTCTGATTCTAGTTTTCAGTATTTGAGCAGAGATATTTTTGATTTACTCCTATTACCAAAGGTCCTCCTCATCTTAGTAAAAATGAAAATGGTTTGAGAGGTTTTGAGTAGGAAGTTTAATCCAACTATTCCCATAGAAGCACTTCTCTCTGTCTTCTCTCAGTCTGTCCTGTCTCACCTTAGGTGCAGGTGAAGCCTCAGCCTTCTTCCCCGCTGCACTGGTTTCAGGGCTGATCTCCGGGTGATCTGTCTGGACGTGACTCTCCAAGTCCTCCACGCTTTCAAACTTCACGCCACACTCCGGACACCTGAGCCCGCCCATGGCCTTCTCTCCCTGCGTGTCCCCTGGCGTGGCGGGTCCTCCCTGGCTCGGGCTCTGGCCGTTCGTGCCCCTGATTTGATTGAACATTTCAATTTGTTTTAGCTGATTTCAGTAATATTAACTGTTGCTAAACAATATTTAGCGCAGACTTCCTTCCCTTTAAGGCTCCAGTACGGAGAAAAGATAGTGACAGCAATACCAAATCCAAGTATTCAGCCCGGTAATAATGTGTGAGAGACTTAATCATGTTTGAAACTCTGTGGCAAAGCTGTACCGATGTACCGATGTTGATTTAAAATAAATATCTCTATATGAACACACGCCATCATCCACAGGGTTTATAAGTTGGCCACTCACCTGCTCATGCAGCCAGCACAGAGGCCATAAGGCAGGCCGTTGACGTCCAGCTTCACCAGCTCCCCTTTGTTCTTGAACTCCTTTAGGCAGAAGGCGCATTTATACAACTTGTGCAGCTGCAGCTGCCCGTTAGGGGATGAAGAGGCAGATCCGTTCCCTCCTCCTATTCCGCCATTCCCACCTCCTCCTCCAGCTCCTCCGAGCGTAGAACCGGCGGAGAGCTTCTGCATGTGGAAGGTGCCGTGGATCTTCAGCTCCAGGGTGGAGGTGACGGTCTGCATGCAGACGACGCAGCGGAAGCCGGTGAGGGAGTTGCGGAGGTCAGGGTGCATCTGGCAATGCTCTATGAACTCCTCCTCACTCTGCAGGGGCATCTTACAGATTCGACAGGTACCTGTGTCCAGGCTCTTACTGTGGGTCACCTGCAGAGAGGGAATATAGACAAAAAGCATGAACATAATGATGCAAAAAGTAGTGAGTGATACAACCTTTTATCCAAGCATAACCAGAAACATGCACGGTTGGTATAATACTGACTGACTGTAGCGGCATTGCACAACACATTTTTTGAATATTTTTTTTCCTGTAGTGTAATTGCCTCTCTTAGGACAGTTTAACATTCTAAATTCAAAGCAGCCGAAGAAGCTTCTGGATCAAAAGACAGCGAGAAAGCAACCAAAAAGTAACACACGAGAAAAACAAAAGCAGTGTTTTTATACCTATGAGGGTATCCACCGACATGTAAACCTCAAAATGACACGCTGAAACATAGACAGCTCAAAAGACATGCACACAGCCATACACATAAACAGGCCAGAGAGCAGCACCTTGTGTTCGGTGAGGGTAAGCAGAGAGGGGAAGCGCTCGCCACATATCGGACACATGTAGTGTTTGGCGGGGCCGCGATGCGTCTGAGCGTGCTCACGAAGCCCGCTCTCGGAGAAGAATGTTCTGGAGCACACATTGCACTTGTGGTTCCCCTTGATGAAGTCTGCCTTCTTCTTTCGAGAACCTGGTGTACGAAATTACTGTTATCATCATTATCGTCACACATATTTTATGTCCTGTAAAAAAAAAAAAAATTAAAAAGGTATAAACAAGAAGTTGATGATTGAAAACAAATCTTACAAGCGTCATCATCTCCCGGTCTGATGTTGTGGTCACGCAGTCGGTGGTTCTGCAGAAGCGACTCCATGGTGTAGGCTGCCCCGCAGATATCACAGGCATACATGGGCTCTGAATTGTCCAGCTCCTCCTCGCCTCCGCTTGCCTCGTGGCTGTTGGCTGTGTCTCCTCCCTGGCCAGCTCCTCCTCCCGCAACTGCGTTCTTCAGCAGCATGTTCTGCAGGTCGGCTTGTTCGGCCGCCGCCACTGTTGCTCTTTCAACGCCTCCTGCGCCTCCATTGCCACCACTTCCTCCTCCTCCTCCTCCTCCCCCTCCTCCTCCTCCTCCTCGCTTGGAGGTCTGCGCCAGCCCGTTGGGCGTCCCGTTTTGACTCCCGCCACTCCCTGTGCCGCCCCCGTTGCCGGTGATGCTGCCACCATCGAAGAAGCAGTGCTTCTCCCTCAGGTGTCTCTCTAGCAGCGACATGGCCTGGAAAGCTTTGCCACAGAAGCGACACGTGAACTTCTTGCTGTGTGTGGTGATGTGGCATTGGAGCTCCACCTCTGTTCCAAACGTCTCACCACAGAAGATGCACTTCCGGGGCTTGAGTCCTATGGGAAAGAATTTGGGTCAAGATAAGTATTTTTTTGGGGTTGGGATCACTGTGCTTATTTTCAGAGAGTCAGGTCTACTTTTCTAATGAAACTTAGCCAATCCTACCAGGAAAGATGTACAGTACCTGCTCCGAGCCCCCCTGGGAGGCCTGACCTCTGGCCCAGGTGGTTATGCTTAACATGGATCTGAAGATCAGACTCCTTCCTGAAGTCCCAGGCACAGGCTGTGCAGCGGAACAGCTTCTTCTCATTGCTATGCTTCACTGCCAAATGCACCTAAATGGCAGAAAGTGGAAAAAAGAAGCGATCCCATTTGGTGAATTTCAACGGTTGTTCCACTAATGTATTAAATGCGATGTGAATATTAAGGAAAATAAGTAACACTCAAAGGAAGGAAGATGTTGCATTCACCTGTATGGAGACCTTGGAGTCAAAGACCTCCTGGCAGAGAGTGCAGTGGTACAGGACAAACGTGTGCATGTCTAGCAGGTGTTTCTGCAGGTCATCTACTGAGGAGAACTGCTTATCGCAGCTCTCACACACATACTGGGTCGACGTGGTGGTGTAGTGCACTGTCAGGTGTTGAAGCAACGCCTCCTGGGATTCAAAGTCCTCCTTGTTGCACTGGGGGCAGGACTGGCGCCTAAGCAGCATCTCCAGGTGTGACTTCAGGTGGGCCTGGAAACCCTCAAAGCTGGAAAATCGCAGGTCACACTGGTTGCACGGGTAGTCCCCGTTGCTCCCCATGGAGGGGGTGGAGTCCCCTCCCAGTCTGTGGCGCTTCGGGGAGGAGATCTCTATGTCAGAGGAGGCGGGGCTTAGGTCGGCAACCTTTGCCTGCCGTTTGTTGTTCGCCAACGGGATGTTCTTGTGGTTCTCCTTTATGTGCTTGGTGAGCTTGAGGAGTGAGCCGAAGATAGGAGAATTGGTGCAGTAAGGGCAGGAGTAAACCTGTACGAGAAAAAATAACTCTTTACTTTACTTTTTAATGAATATTACGAAATACTGTTGTTTAGTTCTTGAAGAGTAAAACAGAATATTGGAAAGATACAGAGAGAAGAAGTGAAAGACAGAGCGACATGGAGACAAGCAGAGACATTACATTTAAGTCATCATTATAACTTTTAAGTTCAGAAATAATAGACTGATGATTAACAGAGAACTGTGGTCGGTGAAGTCTGCATTAAATACAATTTGGGAACAAAAAAGCAGTAAGTAATAAAGCATACGATTTTAAGTCCAGACCAGACCAGCAATTATTCACCGTAACTGCAGACTCAACTCAGAAAGTAATTTGTAAAGTCAAATTATCATTAATCAGAATTGCATGAGCAGTATGCATCATTTAACACTTAATTGGGCTCATGACAGAGTAAAGGAAACAACCTAATTAAATAGGAACCAGCTTATTGTTTATCAGCTCAACCACAGATTGGTAATAGCTTTGACGTGTGCAAAGCCAGGCAGGCCCACCACCAATTATTTTCAACTCTGGCTGAAAGATAATTCCTGAAATGTAATTCTTGACTAATTCTCACCTCCATGAAGGACTGCGATGCAGTCTGCAGTACAGGAGACTCCAGTTTGGCCACCCCTCCTCCAGATGCAGCTCCGCCCCCTACGATGGAGGTGCAGTGCGTCTGCTGAATGTGTTCCGTCAACGAAGACTCCGTCAAGAATCCCATGGAGCACTGGTTGCAGAAGAAGGCATGGTTCCCTTCTAGAAAGGAGGAATTAAGTTGCATTGTTCATTTCCTTTAAATGACAATATGATGCAATAGGGTAATGCACATACACATTCCATACTATGGCCACTTAACCAGATACTAACCATGCTATATATTTCAACAGCCTTTCTCAGTCCGGAAACCATACAGGCCCTCTTAACAATCAATGCACAAGCACAACCAATAGACATATTTAAGTCACTTTCCATTCTTTAGGAAGAGTAGCTTTCTCCAACAACACACCTAATGTGGTGGACCCCGCCACAATCCCACCAGGCAGGCAGTGCGACACTCTGATGTGTTCTTGCAGAGAGTTGATGTCTCCAAACATGTCTGGGCAGTAGTTACAGTGGAACGCTGTGACGTTGGTGAACTGCAGCAGGGGAAAAGTCGCCGCCGCTGTGCCGATGGTTCCTCCACTGGTACGGTGAGCTTTGCGCACATGTTCGTTGAGGTTGTAAAGCGTTGGCAGAGTGTCTAGGCAGAGGTGACACGTATGGCTCTGCTGCGGCTTATCTGCATGGATGGTCTTCAAATGGATCTCCAACACCGCCAGGCTGTGAAAGTCTCTCTTTGAGCAGTAAGGGCAAGAGTACGTCACTTTAGCCCAGTTTGCTCCTCCCCCTGTGGAGATAGGAAGGCCAACCGCTGAATTAGAAATACACAGAGGTAGTCTGAACATACAAACCAAGTCATCAAATCATTAGATGTAACTGGACTGGCTGCTCTGTAGATAAGTGACTGACTGTACCGTACCTCCACCTTGATGACCCAGGCTTATCACAATGTCGTCCACAGAGTCGATGCCTCTTCTGCGGCCTCGTTCGATGCCCTGGCTGGGCTTTAGGGTAGAGTCCGGCGTGGAGCCTCTCTCCAGACTGGCACTAGAGTCCGGAGTGGCCGAGCTCATAGAGGCCACACTGCCCAGCGCAGGGTCAGGACTGGCAGCGCTGTGGTTGGAGGAGTCAGGCTGGCGATGGCTGTCTAAGTGGCAGTAGACATCCTCCACAGATGGGAATTGTTCCGAACAGACAGGACATCTGGGGGGAGGGGGGGGTAGTAGCAAAAAGACCAGTTAAACGCAAGCGACATACCATTACTGCGCATGAATGAAAATCAGTGTCAAAAAGCAAGCCTGTAGTACTTGTGTTTGCGGTTTGCATGCTGCGTTTCAATATGCGTGAGGAGAGAAGCCTCGTCCAGAAAGATCTCTGGACAGTGGATGCATTGCAAGTCGGCTCGGTCAGACAGCTGGGGGTGTCTGGTCAGGACGTGTTTCTCCAGCTCGTCCGTCTGGCTGAACGTCTCCTCGCAGTAATCACACATATAGAGGTCCAGCTCCTGGTCAGCGTCTCCTCCTGCTCCCTTCTTCCCTCCATCCCTCTCACTCCTCAGTGCGAGGTGCTCTCGGTTCTTGCGGTGAGCCTGCCAGAGTCAGAGGGTAGTCAGGATTTAAAGACGCACGTGTTGTAAAACATTCCGTCAAAAGGTTTCATTTGATGACGGTAAGCTAGGGGCCTTCTGTACTCATGCCCAAACAAATTCATGATAACGATGTTATTGCAATATCTATAGAAAATGTCAGCAGTGAGCAGTAGCATCAAGGCATTGTTTACCTGCATGTGGCTCTGCAGTGACGAGGTGGAGGAGAAGCCACGCTTACACACACTGCACTTGAACGGTTTGCTGGAGCTGGAGGTGTCAATAATGATGTAAAGAACAAAAAACAATCACGAATCAGAAAAACAAATTATGAATCAAAAGCAATTTTTTTTAAGATCTAAATAGAAAGAGTCAAATAAGAGTCAAGAGTAAAAAGAAAGACAAGATCAGAAGCAGTTACCTGTGTGTCTTCAGATGGATCTTCAGGTGATCAGAGCGGGAGAACGCAGCTTCACACTCCTGACAACTATACTTCTTGTCTCCTGTATCAAGTAGCATATTTAAGAGAGGTGATCAGAAAAAAAAATATATACATATATATATATATATATATATATATATATATATATTGTCAGAATAAATGTGTTGCCAAGTCTGATTCTGGTGTTTTCCATTTTTCAATTCTTGAAAAAGAATCCACGTTCATCAAATGAATGTGGATCTGCATCCCATTTGGTGTTCCTATGCCGATGCATGCTTAGCGGGCCTGGAGGGCTTACTATCTACCTGTGTGGAGTTTGACGTGGCGGTCTCTGCTCCTCTTGTGCTTAAACAGACGGCTGCAGAAGGTACACTTGAAAGGCAGCTTGTCGCTGTGGATCTGCTCGTGGCGCTTCAGGTAGCTCAGACGGCTGAGGGGAATCAACGGGAGACGGACAGTCGTTCACAAAGGCTCTCATTTTCTCAGTTTACGAAGTTGCTTGACAAAATGAAAACTTCCACACCGCAATAAATGTAAGGAAGTAAGCACATGTTCAACGAAATGAACAGAAAAAGATCTAAAAGATGAACGCTGGTTTGTGCCGCTTGGACACGTCACTCCCTGATAAATATAACGTGGTCATCTTTGGTAACAAAAACTGTTTCTAAAATCACTGCATACATCTAATCAGAGGAATAGAGAGGACAGCTGGGTATAAGAAGTAATACAGAGGATCGTGATGATGACTTTATGGTGTGTGTGTGACAGCTGTTCTTAAAGTGGGTCTTGGCTAGTCCCTGGAGATGTGTGTGAGAAATGTATTCACCTCATTCCTTTCACTGTTTGCCTTACTGCTCCATGTTACCATGGCGATATTGAGAATACTGTTTATTCACGTACACATTGATATTCAGCATATGAGGAGGCAGCTGAACAGCCAGATATAATATTAGTGTCATAGTCTGCGACGGGCACCGAGACGGAACCGGCCGCATCTCGGGGAGGCAGGCGACAGCCAGTGTTTCACCTGAAGGACTTGTCACAGAACTGGCAGGGGTACGGCAGACCGGCGCCTCCTTCCTCCTCGCCGCCGGTGGCCATGCCGAGGTCGCAGCAGCCGTCGGGCATCTGTGAGGGCGATGCCACGTCTTTACTGGAGGGCGAGGAAGGCACCCAGGACAGCCCTGCTGGGTCATCATCACCGTCTGACAGAAAGGGAAACAGACACGGGACGGTTAAAAAAAAAAAAGCCTTTGATGCATCTGCAGCCAGACACACACATATATACACACACATTTTGTACACAGCTGCAGGATTTATAAAAAAAAAAAAGAGATAGGAGAGTGCAGACAGAAAAAAAGTGGGGGTAAAACAGGGAGCATTAGAATGATTAAGAAGAAGTTACATCTTCCTTGGAAGGCAGAAGGCGGTAGAGGCAGCCGGTGGGAGTTCAAATAAGAAAAAAGGAATAGAAACTAAAAAATAAACACATTTATCCTGCTTACACACACACACACACACACACATACAGAGGGAAAATGAGGATGGCAGAGATAAAGAGAGAGAATGAAACAGAAGAGCGAGACACACTCCGGCAGCAGCAACATCTAAATAGAAAGCTCCAAGAACTATGTATCCCCGACGGAGCCCAGAAATAAGGACAGAGTGTATTTTCTCTCCCTTCATCCTCCCTCTGCAGCCATCCCTCGTTCCATCCCTCCCCTCCCCTCCCCTCACCTCCCATCCCTCCATCCGTCCCCGAGGACCATAGATCCGCCTCATCATATTTTCATTAGGGCCTTGGCAGATTGAAACGTCGGAAAAGCGATTAGGAGATGTGGAGAGCAGAGCGGAAAGATGGCGATATTCTCTCCTTTTATCTGCCATACATAGGAGATTATGCGTTGCTCTTTTCCTTTTTTTCCTCTCTCCCTCCTTTTCCCCCTCCTGTGCAGTCTGGCGCTCGGGCGACAAAAAGGCCACGACTCCTTTAATAGACACTTCAGAATGGATTTGAGGCAACAAAAGAGGGAACTGAATAACGCTTGATATTGTTCTGTTCTTCTTTGTGCGCTCTGTGAAGCAGCGCAGTGAGGCTATTTAGCATTTGCCTGAAAAATGTAAAGAAGAGAGCAAGAGAGGGGGGGGGTGTTTTCTTTGCTTTTATCTGATAGCTGTATCAATTAGGCCAGCAACAAATCAAAGAGAGAAAATATAGAACTAGAGTGTTAGGACGGAGAGATCGGGAGAAAAGGAAGTCTGACATGATTTGTGGCAATATTCATCATGAGGCCAAAGTGTCTGCAAATGCAAACAGTCACAGCGCAGACGTGTGCAGAAGAGAAGTTCCTGCTGATCATTTTAGAAATCTCTCCAATGCACCGTTTTACCTCAACCTACAATCTTGTGTGTCTCCCGTGTGTGTGTGTGTGTGTGTGTGTGTGTGTGTGTGTGTGTAGTCTACTGTGTGTTAGGCCTCGCAGAGAGGGGGTGGAAAACGGATCCTTGTGATGAATCGATCGCAGAGAAAATGTAGGCACTGCGATGAGCAAATAAAAATCAGCAGGGGGTTCTGGGTTAAAAAAATAAATAGTGAAAGAGCATGAGTTATAAATTTGACTAGAAGCTAGAAGGAAAATTAAAAAAAAAAGGTTTAGGAAAACATAGGAAATAGAGATATCAAGATGAAGCCGAACAGCGAGGCAAGAGGGAGGGAGAGCGGGTGACAACGAGGGTGAGTGAGAGTGAGACAGATGGGGGAGACAGTCAAACTGAGAGTGTGAAAGGAGGAGGATGAGGGAACATGAGAGACAGTCAGATGAGTAGCCTTGAGAGGATGGAAGTAGAACAATGGGGGGACAAATATAATTTTGCTAAATATTGACAATTTATTGTCACCGACAAAACTCCGACATTCATCCCAGATTAGTTTATTTTTTGTAAAGAGGAAAGGAGACAGCGAGGGGGGAAGAGAAGGCAAACTACTGCCGGAAATGTTTCTTGAAGTTATAATTAATCTGAGAACGCTGCTTTTTGACTTTTTGACCCGCCCACCCAAACCCCTGATATGTTCTAGTAGGCCCGGCCTGAAAGCGATCTATACATGTCAACCTCTCTCTGCTGTATATCGATCCCAAAAGCATTTGGACTTGTCAAAGGTGAGGTTAGCGCCGTTGACGAGGGCTCTGCTTTATTCAGTCCAAAGAGCTGAGGGCTGCTACCGTTCTTCACACATAGTTCATTTTTTCATCCACAACACAAGCATCAAATCCATAAGAGGCAGAGCGGACTCTATTCGTCTCCATGTATGAATGTACCATCTACATGGAGCAGCGCTGGTGCTAAAATACAGTGTGTCTATAAAACGCCAATCCAGACGACTCAACAGGGGACACGTCTTTTAGTGTAGCCTGAGACAGATTAGTGATACTGTCTCCAACACAGATATTGTACACGCTCACTCCACAATAACCAGAGATACAGAGCATACAGTCGACCACTCGACCCAATACGGCCAGCCGTGGTTCAGCAAAACTTGATTTGATTTCAAGTGCGTGTTATATTTAGCAGAGTAAAGAGGAAGGGGGTGTGAATGTACCCTTGAAAAAACAATGAAAGTGCTTCTTCACAGTGCTGGTCTGGACACATGGGGGTCATTATAGACACACCAGTATGAGTCAGTTATGGTAAAGTTTGTGAGCCGGGAAAGTCGGAGGAAGAGAGACAAGAGAGAAAGGAGGAGATTGAACAAGAGAGAATCAGAGCAAGAGGGAGAAATCACTTTTTGAGGGGTGGGGGGGTGGGGGTGGGGGGGTGTTGAGAAAGAAGGGGAGGAGAGATTAGCGTCATTAAAGAGCCCTAATCCTCTGACTAGCGTGGCTGGCGCTAAAATGGAGGATCACACGGCTTTTTAACGGCGCCTTTGTCAGTGGGCCGCGAGGGGACCTGGCAAGACAAGGCCGAATGGCAGACTGGGAGAAACCGGAGGATGGGGATGGGGGAGCGAGGAAAATTTCAATGAAAAGTTAAATTAGAGAAGAATCCTCGAGAGAAGACGGGGAGGACGGCTGGTTGCGGGAGGGGGGGGGTGTTGGAGAGAAGAAAAAACAAAAAAAAGGGCGAAAAAGTAGTTGTGGGGGGAAAAAAGAGAAAGAGAAACAGGCAGGAGCAGGCGGACGCTGACACACGCTGTTCAAGCCCCCGTCTCCTCCTCCTCCTCCTCCTTTCTGTTCTTCTCTGGCGAATGAAAACGAACGAGAGGAGCGGAGTGGAGGACCACAGGGCCCCGACTGCTCCGCCGCCGCTTTATCTCTCACACTGCAGTCCTCTCCTTTCCCATCCATTCCCTCTATCCTTCATCCCTCCCTCTGTCCCCAGCAGTCCCTCTACTCTTCTGTCTTCATCTCTCTTCCACTACCTCCCTCCCTCGCTCCCTCCCTCCGTCAGCTTTCATGTTGTTACTCATTATAGCGCTGACATGTCTCCCTCCGTCCCTCCGTCTCTCCCCCTACCGGTGTTGGCCTTCACCCCTGTGTTCTCGGCCTGGACGGGACCGAGGGAGAGAGAGGGGGGGGGGGGGGACGTTCCAGATGGACAGACTCTGAACTCCAGAGGAGAGGGAAGACATGGCGGTATGAAAGGGGAGACAAGAAAGAAGAGGAGAGGAGAAACCAGGGGTCTGTGATGAGGAATGGAAAAGACCAGACAGGAACTAAACGGACCGCCTGAGTCTACCTGAAACGGCAGACGAACACAAACACACACATGCAAACAACACCCACACACACACACCCACACACACACACACACCCACACACACACACACACACACACACACACACACTCCCCACATGGCTCTCTAATAGGCCAGACAGTGTGGCAACGTGTGGAGGACACAGCCTTGGTGAAACACTCTAATGAAGAGACACACACGCTGATCAATCTCTCTTCATGTTCCTGCCTCCCCCGTCTACTTGCCCCCTATCTAAACTCAGTTGCTTTGTCATGACTGTCACACAGAGGGAAACGGAATCAAAGCAGCAGAGTTTATCAGATGGAACTCTGGGTAAAATAAACTTTGGAGACTATTGTGATCTCCGGATTTAATGATCGTCAACGGTTCCAAAATGTAAGTCTCAAAACTAGCAGGCATTGTTTTTTTTAAATATTCCATACGAGGCTGTAAAACTGATGAAGTAAACGACTCGATGGGCTGACATGGAACCAGCACTCAAGAAAATGAGTTCAATTAGTTCGCTCCGGATAACAGCGGCTGCTAAATGCCTGAAATGGAAATAATAATCCATGTATGTCGTGCTTTCTCTCGTTCCTCTTGCTTTGATGTTGGAATCAAAGGAGCTCAGACGGTAGCAGCGAGAAAAAAAAAGAAAAGGTTCCGGCTCCCAGTGCTGCGACTGCAAGTGCTGAAGCTGCCTACTGCCTACTTTTACATGCAGAAAATGATGAATTAACATTAGAAATGAATAACATGAAATGTGATCTGATAAGTTAAACACGCAATTGACTGTCAAAATAAAGTAAAATGTCCTTAACGCCCCAAGAAAAAAAAAAAATATGTATTGGAACCGAAGACTTGAATGTTTGAATATTCTTGTATCAAAGGAATTGTCTAAGGTTTTACCATACCTTTCATCCTTACTTTAATCTAATTCAGAATAAGCAAGTGATGTCCTCATTAGGAGTTACACCAAAAATACGCAAACTGTTTCTCCAAATATCAACAACGTGATAGTAATAGTGTCATGGAAACCTGCTTTCTGACGAGTTCGATGGATGTGTTCACCTTGGGCAGAGCCGTCTACCTGCTCACATTTGCATCCTTCTATCTGCCTGTCCTTCTCTCCCCGTCTCCTCCTTCCTGCTCCCTTCCTTCCACCTCCCGACCGCCTCACTCTCCTCTCCACCTCTCTGTTTGGCCATCGGCCCAGACCTGCACCTTTCCCAGCGAGACCCTTGCTGACCTCCTCTCCCTCCATCCCGCTCTCGCTTCATCCCTCCTTCCTCGGCTCCCCAGGCCCCCTCCGATGGCCCCAGGCTGCTCCGAGCGTGCGCGCGCACACGCACACGCACACACACACACACACACACACACACACAGCCCTAGACTCACCATAGGGGGCAGAAAAACAACTTCCACCCTTGGCTCTCTCTGGGCAGCCAGGCACAAACTCTCTCTTATTTTTTTTCCTCTCTCTCTCTCTCTCTCTCTCTCTCTCTCTCTCTCTCTCTCTCTCTCTCTCTCTCTCTCTCTCTCTCTCTCTCTCTCTCTCTCTCTCTCTCTCTCTCTCTCTCTCTCTCTCTCTCTCTCTCTCTCTCTCTCTCTCTCTCTCTCTCTCTCTCACACAATTAGAGTATAATTCACCACTACTAAATTAAGTTTGACGGAAAGCAAGCATACCACACACTTTATTTTTGTAACGAACCTCCTGCTGGTTAAACAAAAATAGCTGCTGCATCGTTTTGGATTTATGCAGAAAATTGCAGCCTAAATCTGAAGTTACATTTCTGTGACAAATTGTGTGATTTATGTTTTTTGCTTTGCACAATTAACGTAGAGGGTGTTCAAAGGCTGCTTATTACTTCCTCTTGGCGTGATGTATGAGGTATGAAGTAGCCAAAACAACGATCCACTCATTTAAATACTGTTCCTGGTGCGCGGGAAATAAGAAAGCTACCTAGCTAGTTCTGACATTTTCAGCATGGCCTACACACAAACAGCAAAGTCTGCAGAATGCATCCTCAATATGGTTGGATGTTAACTGGGTGCAGCGGTTCACACGTATGCTCTCCCTGCAACCCTGGCCTGTGCTTGGAGGACCCACAGTCCTCTGCTGCTGTCCTTGCCGCACACGAGGGAAGCGGTCTGTCGGGACAAACACACACACACACACACATACACACACACACACACACACACGCGCGCCACAGCGAGGACAGACAGAAAGGACGGTACGGTAGTCTGTCCGGGGCTTGAGCCCCTGAGGACACAGTGGATGGACACAGACACACACACACACACACACACACACACACACACACTAAGCAGGCTGTAGGGACCGTCACCTTCTGCCCTGGGAATGGGTCCGGCTGCTTTGGAAGCTTTTGGGCGCCAACTGCTCCATATGGGCAGTGTGTGTGTGTGTGTGTGTGTGTGTGTGTGTGTGTGTGTGTGTGTGTGTGTGTGTGTGTGAGAGAGTGTAAGTGTGTGTGAGGGCAGAAGGTTAGGGGCAGGGGGCTAAGGATGGGGGTGGGTGGACAGTGAGCTGGCAGATGACGAGTTTGTCCAGACCACACAGCATAACATACTGTATACAAACACACACACACACACACACACACACACACACACACACACACACACACACACAGAGAACACATATAGAACGGTGCAGCATTCAAAGACAAGGTCAGTACAGCTAATAGAATGAATGAAGTACAGCGTCAGAAGTTTACCTGAGACTTGAAACAAGAAGAAGGAATAAAAAGACAAACTTATGGAATTGTTTTGGTTCGTCTCAGGTGGCTTTAAAATCAATCTTTATTGAAAAAAAAAGGGGAGAAACCTCGAGAAGAACGACAGAGTTAGAATTGGTTTTCTGTATTTTGACATCAATATTAGTTTATTTAATGTAATTTTCAAATTCATTTTTCAGACGTCAACACTTATCCTCGGCAGTATTTTAAGCACCTGTGTTGTCATGCTTGTAATCATAAGAAAATTAATGAAATTTGGTAAGCACTGAATGGTGCTGCGCGTAGAGCTGAAATATTTGGCGGATGGATCGATTACATGAAATGAATCAGCAAGTGTTCAAACACACTTCTTAAATGTGAGGATTTGCTGCTTTTATTTGTCAAAAGTGAATATCTTTGAGTTCTGGACCGGAATGTGGGAAACAGTGATGGTCATTTTTTCGGGTTTCTTCTTACATATTATAGACCAAAAGATAGCGATGAGTCAATTTTCAAGCTGAAATCACAACCAATTATTTCTAGGTTCTCAAATGTAAGGATTGTGAGCATATATCTGTCTTTTGAGATTTTAAATTGAATGAATTTACATTTTATAAACATAAAAAAAAAAAAATTATAAAAAAAATATTGGAAGTTTATTTGATAATGAAAATAATTGTTGCAGTGTCAGTAGGAAGAAGAATAATTAACCCAAAAACAAATCTCATAATATTTAGCGTCAATGATCTGTATTATATACCTTACTAATGCCGCATCGTGTTTCCACCACAACACAAACACACAGCTAGAAGACATGAACATTCACATGCATGCACCGGCACACAGACTCTCTCTCACACACAAACATACACCATGTGGTAGAGGAGGGCTGGCATCTGCTTCCTCTTAACACACTTCCCTCTTTTTCTCATCCTCCCTCTTTTCGAACTCGTTCTCAACAAGCCTTTTATCTCACGGTGCCCTGATTCCCTCGAATTATTTACTTCATCTCTTCTGTGGCTCCAGTCAAAACAGAGAGCAAGGCACTGACCATGAGGGTTAGTGGTCCCGTGCCCTTCGTAGGAAACCCCGCCTCCCCTCCATCTCCATCTCCATCCCCGCTCGCTGTCCATCTCGTCTGCTGTTTGTTCGCTCAGAAATGGGAACCAGCTGTCAGGCAGAGTGTTAGATAAACAACAAACACCATGCCAACGCACACACTCAGTACAGTAAATAGGCACACATGCTTGCAAGAAGACGCGCACACAAACACACAAAGAGGTGTGTTTCCGTTGTGTGAGCGCCGGCGGCTAAATTATCTATTTTTAAGAATGAGGTTTGGTGGACTGACAGACCGCTCTCTAACCTAGAAACACATTCACCTGAGTCTCTCACACACACACACACACACACACACACACACACACACACACACACACACTTGCCCGTAAATGCACACACTCACGCACGTAAGGAGGCCCTTGGATGTTTCAGAAATACCCACAGAAGTACCTACATAACCGTAACAACGCACATACAGTTATGAATGAGATCAGTCCAGATATATTTCAAAGCGATATTAGTGCTACCTGGTGAATTATGATGGACATTTGGTGCTCGGCGAGAACCTCATATAAGTTAGTGTGCGCATTTATCATCCACTACTAATGGATGTGATTGATCTACGGATGTATCAACAAAATCACACACGCACACACACACACACACACACACACACACACACACACACACACACACACACGAGTCCTCACACCTTCACCTATGCGTACGCGGGACCTATAAATAAGAGATGTATGGCAGCTGGTGCTCGCTGTTCAAACCACAAACACACTGATACAGGAATACACAGGTAAACAAACATGTGGATGTGGTACAAACGCACCGAGAATACACACCAACTGTTTCTTTTTAACGAACTTGCAAAGCCTCTCCATTTAGAGCTAAATAACTGAAGCAGTGCCGGTACATGAACTACCGAGCGACGGATATGAGGGGAGAGAGAGAGAGCGAGAAAATGAAGGGGAGGGAGACAGAGAGGCAATGTGGCTCATGGAGTCTCGGGGGAGAATGGTAGAGGGGGGTCCTGTGCCCAGGGGAAGCCCAAGAGCAAGCTGCGAGAAGCGGGTACCTCCTGCACACCGCTCCCCTTCCCTCCCTTCCCTTCTGGAGGACGGGATCCTGGACAGCCCCCTACTCACAGCTCCTAAACCCCCCATGAGAGGAATACATGCACACACACACACACACACACACACACACACACACACACACACACACACACACACTGAAGAGGAGTCCCAAGGGGAGGAGCAGAGCAGAGCAGAACACCTGGACCTGCCATTAGTGACACACTCAGGGATTAGAGGCACAGACGGCAAGAGAGGTGGAGAGAGAGAATGCTCACTGGGATACACACACACACACACACACACACACACACACACACACACAATGTTCAGAAAGTAATATGCATAAACTTACACATGCAAGCGCCAACAAATGGCAACTCAACCACAGTAAGGTGGCAAAAACTTGGGGGTGCATTCATCAGACAAAATGCTAAATTAAGTTCTAACATGAATAGAACAGATAATAGCTGTAGCGTGCGGGGGTGTGTGTGTGTGTGTGTGTGTGTGTGTGTGTGTGTGTGTGTGTGTCACTTTTGTAGCACCGCCTCGAGGCCTCATTAACAAATATTTTATTTTCAAGATAATCAAGCCTCTCTACATTTAGCTCTCAAATACCAGTGGATCAATCTGAAAGAAAACATGTTTGTCCACTATTGGGTATCAAAACTTAATCCACAGAGAACAAAATGCGTTCGTGCATTAAGTCTTTCTGTCATTCCCTCTGGCACCAAGATCAGGTCAGCCTGTCCATCCCATCTGAAGGCATTTAATCTCACTCATATTGACCGACCAAGGTCTAAGAGGCCCGACAGCGTTCAAGAACAACACCAACTGTGTTGTATGTGTTATAAGGCTCTAACTATGTGAGACCATATGCATGTACAGAATGTACGCTGTGTGCAAGTTATGTCCTGGATGGTGTTCTTAATTAGACACACATAGAAATAAAGGTATACAAAGGTGAGTCACCTTTCACTGAGATAAAGAAAGGGAAAAGGGGAAAAGAACAAAAGGATGGATGTAGTGTGGGGTAGAAAAGTATTAGAAGGAAGTCCACACACACACACACACACACACACACACACACAGTCACACATGGCTCAGCTTGGCGGATGTAGGTTGTAATTACGAGACCCCCTGGCCTCTCACTCTCTGTCTTTCTCCTTCTCTGCCCTGTCGACCTCTCCCCCCCTTTGATCTGTTTCATGTCGCCAGCTCACACACACACACCTCACACGCACACGCACACACACACACACACCTCACACGCACACACTTGTCTCTCTTTTTTCTTCCCAAATCCACCTTTGTTTCTGTCTGTGCGTTGCTCCCTGTGTGTGTCTGAGCGCTGCTCTTTGTTGCAGCCAGTGTGTGGTCTCTAATTCACACAGGAGCCTCTTTTCTGGACGGTTTGATTTGAAACCCCTCTTTCTCCACTGTCACATTGAACTTGAGGTTTGGGGATTAGTCCCTCTCTAACTGACCTTGTGTTGACATGTGTATGTGTGAATGTGTAGAACATCGAAAGTGGTGAAAGTAAAGGTGACAAACATAAGAATGTAGCTGCTACCAAGAAGACAGACAAACTATCCGCTCTGCTTTATTTCTATAAATGCGTTTTCTTGTGAGTGAGTGAGTGAGTGAGTGAGTGAGTGAGTGAGTGAGTGAGTGAGTGGTATACTTGATGAGACCCCAGAGCATGTTAAGTAAAAATGACAATGGATTTAAGATCAATAATCAATATCTCCCACATTTAATGTGTTTGCGTGACTTTTGACCCCTTATATACATCTTTTGTTAACGTGTCAGTGTCAAAGTATGTTTGTGGTGCCTGGTTTGTTTTGTGTGTGTGTGTGTGTGTGTGTGTGTGTGTGTGTAGTCTAAGTTTTTTGACACATGTACATACCTCACACCTTTCTTCTTACCACTGTGACTGCCCAACAGGAAAAAAAAAAAAGAAAAAGAAAAAAAAACACACACACACTAAGGCACAGTTACAGACAAGACAACAACACAAACACGTTGCAGAGCACATGCATACACACAAACCTGGTTTCATAACACGCAAGGAGCAAAAGAAAAATGAAATAAAGCAAAGGGAGTCGTAAAAAGTCACGCACACGGTATGAAACATGAATGTGAGCGCACATACAAAACATTTTTAAAAACGGGAAACACGCGGCACACAGACACACACACACACACACACACAAACACACACACACACACACACACACACACACACACACACACAGTGGGGTTGGGAGTATCTGTGGTGGAAGGGTGCAGATCAATGGAGACCACTGACTGGTTGGTCCCTGCTGCAGAAAAGCGGATTGCTCTGGGACCCAAACTATTGTAAAGCACCACACTGACTTCAAACGCACACACACACACACACACACACACACACACAGCTGTAGACATGCAGCTGAACATACGCACACACACACACACACACACAACACAAAGTTAGTACATATGAGCGCACTCTACTTTTGTCTCTGCATTTCTCTCACACACACACACACACACACACACACACACACACACACACACACATCGGTTAGCGGACGCTAACAGCGTAATAGAGCGGTGAGAGCAGAGAAATGGAAATGCCTCTTTGACTGGCGGGGCTTCTCTGTGCTTTCATGCCTTTAGAGAGGACCCCCTAGCATCAGCATGGCTAATCTCTTTCTCTTCCTCCCCCTCTGTCCCTCTACCCTCACCCGTGTCCCTCCATCCTCCTCCAATCTCTTTCTCTCTCCCTACACCTGCTTGCTGCCCCCCCCCCCTTTGGTCCACCCTCCTTTTTTTCCCCTCCATGTATCTCTCCGTGTCCACCTGCTCATGTCCTGATTGTCCTTTTAGTACTCAAGTCTAACAAGGCTACTGACAGCAGATCAGATTGCATACGGATTTCCAATTTATAGTTAAGAGCACACTTGGATGTGTACATTGGATTCATTCCCTGCGCCGCCTCCGGTCCCCTCATGTCTTCCACTCCACCATCCAGTGGCCCTCACCCTGCTTAAACACCTGCGTGGCTGTTTCTTCCACCTGCAGCAGATCCGTCTCCCTGAGCGAGCCCTCACTCCTCCGTCTCTCTGTCCATCTCCCCCTCACTCCTCCGTCTCTCCCTCCGTCTCTCCATCACTCCTCCGTCTCTCTGTCTGTCTCTCCCTCCTTCTCTCCCTCTCTCCCTCTGTCTCTCCCTCCGTCTCTCCCTCTGTCTCTCCCTCTCTCCGTCTCTCCCTCATTCCTCCGTCTCTCCCTCCGTCTCTCCTCTATCCGTTTCCCAACCCCCTCCCCTCGGCGGAGGAGCAAGCTAAAAGCACAAGCATGCCCCAAAATTAATTTAAACGGAAGAATTAAATTAAAAGCGAGGCCTCTGGAGTTTTATTATGTACTAATGTTTGAACCGCTAACTTGGATTGTATTTCTAAAATATGAATAATTAAGGACTGGTGGGGGCTATTATTACATCAGGAAAGAGGAATGGAATAAAAGCATAATGCTACTGGAGTGGATTTAACAGAGACTGATTTAGCCTTCGTTAGGAGAGGGACATTAGCAGCACTTAGTGTATTGGTAGATGGTGAGCTGGTGCAGCATTCTGTGACGCTGTGCAGGGCTCAGTGTGAGGCTACAGGCTCTCATCCGCTCTTCTCAGCTCCAATAGATTTTCTTTCTTGATGGAAATTAGCTGATGCAAAGCCTCCGTTAATGTCATCAGTTACACCTTCGTTATTCCTGCTGCGAAGTGTCAAAATATCTGATCTCTCTGTCAGAGTATTCAAGAATGACGCCCAGCACCACCCCTGCATTCTTGGTGCGTTATTCTACAGTTTATTGTGAACGTGAGTAGAAGTGTATAAAGCTTACCTCACCATTGACTTACACAACACATCATTCAATTCCACTGTTACACAATGGACATGAGGCATAAAATAAAGCGAAACTGAGGCTGCATACCTTCTTTTGTGTCACTGAATTCCTTCATGACTCACCAGAAAATGGATTTTTTAAATATTATATGTATAAAGCGTTATGTTAAGTTTTAGACGTAATATTTAACAACCCTGCTTCACTGGAAAATAGGACATTGGTGTACTGTTTCACAATGTAGAGTTCCACTTTGCCTTCATTAGTGTGCGGCTTTACATTGTAAAAGTTGGGTTTTATAGATGTCTTAATGGGAGCCGTGTGTGCTTCGGACCTTTGACCTTTAAACTGACCTCTGAGGCGACCTTTCTATAACTACGTGTACCTAAAGCTAAGTACATGACAAATACACACATTCACATATTCTCACTCTCTGTCTATTGCCTCAGCACTGTGATCCCCCACTTTGCACACACACACACACACACACACACACACACACACAATGTGTCTCCTTCCAACCCGATCTAGCTTTCCTTAACTTTTTCTCACACCGCTTTTCTATGAGAGTCTCTGTGTTTGTGTACATGAGTGTGTGTGTGTGTTTGAGTGTGCGTGTTGCACTCCAGCATTATTAGTCTTCTCGTCGCGTCTCTGATGTGAAGCCCCCCTTATCAGCCAGCGAGCAGTCAGCCCCCCCCCCCCCCCCCACACTCTGCAGCTGTTACTGCACCTCCCACCACACACACTATTCTCTGAGGACCAACTCCCTAACACACACACACACACACACACCAAATACCCACATACACTCCAAACGCAGGCGCATACAAATCTCTGTACACAAGCATGATCGGTTCTTGACTCACAGTCACTCGCAAAACATTTTATCTGCTCGTTCGCAGGCCGCATGACTTGGCAGCCAACAAGGGGGAGAAATATCCACTCACCCTAACCCACCCAAAACCCCCCGAAATGCCCTCTACCCACCACCCATTCCCCCACCGACTCAGCACTAGCGAGAGAGAGAGAGAGAGAGAGAGAAAGAGAGAGAGAGAGAGAGAGAGAGAGAGAGAGAGAGAGAGAGAGAGGAGCCCGGGATGGTGGCAGGCCCAGGTAGCACTGCTTCTTCCTGGGGGAGTTCATTACTCCAGCAGGGCGCCAGCAGCGCTGTGGAGGTAAAGCAAGGCCTCAGTCAGCCACGGGGCCCACCCCAGTCATTGTTTCACAGCCCCCAACACACACACAGACACAGACACAGACACACACACACACACACTCAATGTGTACTCTAATTTAGATGCTCTCATTAGATTGGGGGAAAAGACAATGGCATCCGACAGACAGTCGACTGGATGGATGGATAGGTGCAGCAGCCATTGCAGTGACCCATGCTGGCAAATACAAGTACAAGAGTTTCCCCTTCTCCATCTTTCCCTTTCTCCATTGTTGTTGTTTGTGTTGTTGTGTTGTTTATTTGAGCGCCCCCATCCTGCAGAGCTCCCTGGGCAGGCCTCGCTCCTGACTTATTTAGCAGTCTGTTTTCTATCATATTTGAAAAATGAAGAGCAGATTGGTAAATATTTCAAGACATCCCACTTTCTCGGGTGAGCGAGAGAGAGAGACAGAGACAAAGACAGAGGGAGAGAGAGAGGGAGAGAGAAAGAGAGAGAGAGAGAGAGAGAGAGAGAGAGAGAGAGGGAGAGAGAGAGAGAGAGAGACCACAGGAGGGGAAAGGAGGGAATACGAGGGAGGAATTCTCTTGTTCCTTAACCCCAATACTAGGATCCATGCTGGGAGCAGAAGCACGCATGATCACACACGCGCACACACACACACACACATGCACGTGCACACATATATGCATTCTCCCATCACTTAGAAAACACACTGATGATAAAACCTACATACAAAATGTTCACCTGCAAATACTGTACAGATACTGTAAACACACATTCATGGCACCATGTATCCTACCGACAATATATACCAAAGGAAAACTATGCTGGCTGAGTATGAACACAGTGCATTGAGCTCCCCAACCATGACGACAACTACGTTCACATTCCCATACAACTAAACTCCATTCTCAGTTCCCTTTCAAGGCAAACCCAGACTACGGTTGCCGTTTTAAATTAACGTTGTAAGTGGAAAGAAAACAAAAACGCGACAAAATTGCTTGGACATGTTTAAGCAACAAAAGTGCTTGGTTAGAGTGAAAACATCGTAATTTGGTTTGAAATGAGAATATTTGTTGACTAAGAAAAATACGTAAAATAAGTCGACGTTGGTTTCACACAGGACACAAACTGTGGCCTCCTGGGTGAAAGTCCTGCGTTAGGCATCATATCCTCCAGCAATCACATTTTAACAAACAATTGATAATACATACAAAAATATCTTCTCTCAAAATAAGCCACGCACTTCTTCTTTCAGTTTATTACTGAACTGCTTCTCGAATCGACAGCAGTAGCGCCACATGCCTTCTTGACACACTCTCCGAACACACGAGCCAAACTCGCACAAGAAAATTTGCAAGCACTCATGATCATTTAACAAAGAGGGGGAAAAAGCACATTTACACACATGTGTGTGCGCACAAAAACACACACTTGACAATGGCCCTCCCCTGTGACTTCCCATAGTGCAGTGAATTCCAATCAGGCAGTAAGCAGGACAGCTATTTCAAGGGACAAAGGACAGGGAGAGGAGCGAGGGTGGAAGGAGAGATGGAGAGGAGGGAGGCGGGGATGAAGCGGGGTGGGGGAAACAAAGGGTTCTGGTAGCACCCAGGGGAGAAGGCCCAGAGCAGCTGACGTCAGTGTGTGTGCATGCGTGCTCAGCATTGGGGTGGGAGTAAATGGGAGTGTGGGAGAGAGGCTGGCAGAGTTGGTCTTGCTGCCCCCCTAGGGAGCTCTTGAGGCGGGGAGAGAACAGAGCAGAGTGGGGCTCCCAGCCCCCACATAACCAGGGGCCCAGACAGACAGGCTGCCAAAAAACAGCCGCTCACTTGCTGGACATAACAGTCAGTCGGTCAACAAAAGAGTCAGTCACTTATATCGATATAAATACAGCGAGCCAGCTAATCTATTGAGAAAACACAGAAAAACATTCAGCCTGATCAGTCTGGTCACTTCCTGCCTCCCTCTCACTGTATGTGTGTGTGTGTGTATATACACACACACACACACACACACACACACACACACACACACACACACACACACACACACACATATACATATATGCATCTCACACCCCTTTCCTGCATTTCCAGTCTCTCTGACTCACTCCGCTTCGTCCTTCCCTCCACCCTCCCTCTCTCCCTGGAGTTGTGCTTTTCTCTGACATTTGGCTGGACAAAGGCGAGTCACACCTGAGCGCTGGGTTAAAACTATTATAGGCCCTCTCCCTGTGGTACACTGCCCTTTGCCACCACTGTCTGGGACTGAAACCGTGTGTGTGTGTGTGTGTGTGTGTGTGTGTGTGTGTGTGTGTGTGTGTGTGTGTGTGTGTGTGTGTGTGCCAGAACACCTGAGTGTATCTTTGTATTAAATTTAGTTTGTCGCAAGCTGTAACAGTAAATTCAATATGCGTGCTGTAGGTGTAAAGCAGGTGTGCCGGTGGAATTTGCCCAATTTCCCACAATATATTTATATTCACACACCTGTACTTGATGGACAGGTGTTAAAAGATAAGTGGGTGATAGTCTTTGCTGTCATCCTGATACAGCGCAGCATCCCATAGTCCCCAATGGGAATTACATATTGCGGATCCGGAGCCCTCTATCAGTACAATGACCTAGACTCATTCAAGCAAAATAGAATTTAAATCAGTACAGAAACAGCACAGAAACAGAAAACAGGTGTTCTGTCAAGACAGCCTGGAGTAAAAACACATTTGATCAAATGTGTAACATACAATAAGTCAAAATTATTTACAGGATTTATTCACTCTGAGTGGTTACGGTGCAATAAATAGCTCCCTTCAAAATACAGTGTTGAGAAAAACAGTTTAAGTGAAGTGCATAACAAATCTAAAGCATCAAACAGGGTGTGGGAGACAGAGGGGGGGGGGAATAGAGACAGAGAGAGAAAAAGAAAGAGTGGAAAAACAGAGGGAGGGAGACAAACAGGGGCTGCTTTGGGGCCAGTCGCCACAGGGTGTGTGTGAATGTGTGTGTGTGTGTGTGTGTGTGTGTGTGTGACTGTGTGTGTGTGTGTGTGTGTGTGTGTGTGTGTGTGTGTGTGTGTGTCTTGGGAGGGCACAGTGGGGGAGTTTGGGGGCATGGAGGAAGGGATCAGAGCTTTGGGGCCAGCTCCACAGGGAACAGAGAAGATGGGGAGAGAACGGAGGGAGGGTATGGGGGAAGGGAGACAGAGGGTGAAAGGAAGGGATGTGGTCAGTTTGGAGTTTGAGAACTCAGCAGGGAGGGACAGCAAGGAGGGAAGGAGCGAGGAGAAGGAGGCAGACATTGTGGTCTGTATGCTGCGAGAGGAGAGGAGGCATGAATGGGAGATATAGCGCTTGGGATCCCAGTGGGCGAGAGGAGGATGAAAATGAGGGAGGGAAGAAGGAAGTGGACAAAGAATGGAAGAAGAGAGAGAGGTTAAAAAGGCAGAAAGGGAGAGAGAGGGGAGGTGTATCAAATGGAGGGAGGTTGCACGTTCCACTTGGGAAGAGGGAAAGAAGAAGCAGAGAGGGAGAGAGAGGGAGGGAGAGGGAAAAACGTCCCAGGTGTCAGCATGGGGGGGAGAAAATGAAAGGGGGGTAGAGGTTCTGGGGGTCCTAGTTGTTGGCAGGGGTGCAGGAATCCAAAGGAATGGCCTGTTCCTCATTATCCAGACAACCCCCCCCCCCCCCCCCCCAACACACCGAGCACACACACACACACACACACACACACACACACACACACACACATGTATCGACACATACACAGTCCCCCACATGGCCCCATGACAACTCTATCCTCACCCGGCCACACAAACACTGATAGAGACATAAACACACACACACACACACACACACACACACACACACACACATATATATACATAACTATATAGATAAGTAAAACAAGGGCACACACACTGTACATGTTCAGCCCTGACATACAAACAAACACACAAACAACAAAACACTTAGAGACAAACCTGGGACATTTGGGATTAAGCATTTCTAAAAACTCAATTCTGGGGTTTTGATTCAGAAGCTTATAGTGTGCAATGAAAAAGAAAGCCACTGGAAACATACTTGCATTTGATTACCTTCACACGATGACAGATGTGTGAGAAACAGTTTCTCTAATGGAAATTGTTTTAATGCCATAACTGTCTTTAGGCATGTATTCATAGAGCAGAGCTTTGTACAGCATGCTTCAGCTGGAGTATTTTGGGTTTCAGAGTACACTAACGATTTACTGTATGGCCGGTAACAAACAGATAGTAGTTGGTGAGTCCACCACCATTGATGTGTGTCATATCCAGCTTAATCTGAATATAAGGATATATATTAAATATATATATTAAATATATATATATATTTATATTTAAGGATACAGGTGCTTAAAAACACAATCAGTATCAGTTAAACACTGATTTATCTGTTAGATAACAAGTTATATCGTGAGGTGAGGATAGTAAACTGAGATCCCCTCAATTTCTATGGTTTATCTTGTGTCAACATATCAAGCAGCTTGATGCTTCAAAACTGTTGGGAGGGACGTCATTAATCACGGTCCTTCAACGTGTGTGTGTGTGTGTGTGTGTGTGTGTGTGTGTGTGTGTGTGTGTGTGTGTGTGTGTGTGTGTGTGTGTGTGTGTTTGTTAACCAGTAGGCTGGTGACAGGATGCTCAAATAAACACCCAAAAGGAGAAGATGCCTGTGAACTCCAGGAGGTAGATCATTTGACAAGTTGATCAGAGGGAGGAAAAAGTCTGGCGTTTAAAAGGTGGATCGGACCGGTGCTGGGTCCGATACCTATGAGAGGCTGTCAGATCTCAAGGCGGGTACAGCGGGGGATTTCTGCATGCGATACTGCAATTAGCCAGTGCAACGGTATAGTTGTGTTGTGCTTTTTTAAAGCTGTAAACTAAATGATATGACTGTACTGTCATGAAACACATCAATGCTGTATTGACATTTTCTTTATTTCTTTTCATTGTTGAAAATGGCTCAAAACACCATCTGCCGCTTTAATTCAATCCTACTAGCGCAAAGCCAATTCTGAGATAGAATCGTCCGCTTGGGACTAATCTACGTCATGAAATAAAAGAACGTTAACGCGCTGTAATCAGACCCCTCGCAGCTCCCCACAGCGGCTATCGGTTCAGTTTTTAGGGGGGGGGGGGGGGGGGTGCTAAAGGTGCTAAAGTTCTTTTGCATTTTATTAAATTACAAAAAAAAAAGAAAATGCACATTTATATTGGAAAAGCTGTGTTCAACATTGTCTTTCCTGACACGATTAGCGTCACTTGTTTCATAACACGAGGGCGTCTGAAGTTCAATCGGCTACAGAGTTGCAGGTCCTTAAATGCAATGTCCAGTCTGAAACAGTCTGAGTGCAACATTTAAATCTGAAATCCAAACAGTCTGACTGGGGAGATCAAACACTTTTTTTTATTTATTCAAAGATATGTAAATGTATTTTTCTATAATCCGACTCTGTAAATATTTGATCATTGAACACATGCGCACAAACAAACACGTTGACACGCAGAGAGAAGCGGCAAACCCTTTGGCGGAAGAATTCTAATGAATGTTTGGAGACAGAAGCAGCGGTCTCCGTCGATACCTTACGCAGCGAGCAAAATCACACACACACACACACTGTACTGGACGAAACATTTAGGATATTTCCTGTCCACACACACACACACACACACACACACACACACACACAAATATTTACTCTCCGCAAGATCTACACACAGGCACACAAGGACAGAGAGGAAGAGATGAGAGAGAAAGAAGAGGGGAAGTTACATTTTTAATCGAGTGTTTCTTCTCCTCTGAGCAAAGTAGGGCTGAATACAAGGGGGTTAGCTGGTGCCAACACACACACACACACACACACACACACACACACACACAACGCACTTCTTGTGTCCTTTGGCAAATTCTTCTTTTTCACTCTTGCATTAAGTAAGAAAAAAAGGGAAGAGAGTCAAAGTAGGAGGAGAGGGAGGAGGAAGGAGAAGGGGGGTGTGGGGGGGGGGTAAAAAGAAGGGAAGAGAAGTGAGAGGAGAAGAGAGAAAACGTCCCTGCAGAGTCTTTCTCCCTTCCTGGAGCGAGCGCGGGCCCCTGCAGCGCCGCCTGTGTAATTTCCAGTGGCAGTGAATACAGGTATTAATAAAAGCCCCATGGGGAAGAGCACACAATATAACCCTACATTTTCAGGCATTATGAAAGGACGCCCCCAGGGGTCCTCGGGCTCAAATTTCTGAGATGCAGGCATTGTAAAAAGACGCCCCCGGGGGAGGACCCCGCAATAGAAATCTGCTGAATTCAAAGCATTTCCAGAGCCCTGGTGGGAGCCATTACTCCCACTGGAAGGGGAGAGATTTTTTTTTTCACCCTCTCCTCTCTCCTTCCAACCGCTCTCTCTCTTTTTTTTTTTTTACCAAACATGTGTTGCTGACATGTTGACAGATTGCTCAGTGAGGTGTTTAGGTGCATGCACAAGGCACGTCTGCTGAGACACGAGCTCCCTCCTCCTTCTCCCCTCTCTCTCTCTCTCTCTCTCTCTCTCTCTCTCTCTCTCTCTCTCTCTCTCTCTCTCTCTCCCCTCCCTCCTTCCCTTGCCAGTTCCCAAGTTCCATCCCTCCCTCCCTCCAACTGCAAACCTCTCAGCGCGCCCAAAACTGCTCCCATCCATATTTCATAAAGGAGAAACTAGGCTGAAAGAGAGAGAGAGACAGAGAGAGGATGGGAAGAGTTTAGGCAAGGGGGAGAGAGAAAGATAGAGAGAGGTGGGTGGGTGGGTGGGTGGTGGGTGGAGGGGGAGAGGTGGGAGAGAGAAAGGACAACAGCAAAAAAAAAAAAAAAAAAAAGGGGAAAAAGGGAAGATAAAGAGAGACAAAGCGGGATCAAGGGAGGGGAACAGGAGGAGGAGAGGACAGATAAAGAGAAATAGAGCGATGTAGAGAGTGGGAGAACGCTGCAGTGAAAAATGAACCCTGTGATGAAAAATGACTTCACAACAACCCCTTCTCCATCTCACCCCCTCCCTGCCATCCCTCCATCTCTCCCTCTCCCTCTCTGCATGTTGTACCCCCCCCCCCTTCTTCTTCTACTGCTCTCCTCTCTCCAACCCCCTCTCCTCTGGTGCCGGGCTCCTGCTCTCTCCCTGGAAAACCTGAGCGGCAGCCAGCTGTGTCTGTGTGTGCGCTGTGCACTTGTATGTATGCCAAGGGCTTAGCACAGGAATCTTCGGGCCACCCCCGGGTACAGAGACACAGAGGGGAGGAGGAGGAGGAGGAGGAGGAGGAGGGGGGGCACATAGTGAGGAAGAGGGCAAGATGGAGGGAGAGGGTAAAAAGACAGGAGCTAAGAGGATGAAAGTCAAATGGGAAGAAAACTAAAAACTGAAAAAAGCAGTGACCATAAAGGAAAGAGAATTATATTTATTTTGTCAATCAACTACCAAACGGGAAACGCGCACACACACACACACACACACACACACACACACACACACACACACACACAGTCAGTGGCAGGCCAGAGTGCAGGAGGCTGTCTGTAATTTTGCTTCAGATTACACCCCTCCTTCCTCTCCCTCCTTCTCTCCCTCTCTTGTAGAAAGTGATCTGTGGTTTTAATAAGAGTCTTGGCCTCGCAGGACTCAGCTGCTATCCTGACGACAGACGCAGCGAGGTGTGTGTGTGTGTGTGTGTGTGTGTGTGTGTGTGTGTGTGTGTGTGTGTGTGTGTGTGTGTGTGTGTGTGTGTGTACGTGTGCGTGTACATGTGTGTGTGTGTGACAGCGGGTTGCAACAGACGGTAAGAGCTTAGCAGTGGGGAGATGTCCCGCGGGAGGCCAACCAGTCACCCAAGGGCCCCTGCACGAACAGACGCGCTCTCCTCCCTGCTCCATGTTTTTCTCCTCTTCCCTTCTCCGTCTTTCACTTCCTCGCTGCACATTTGAAGTTTTACCTCCACTTCCCAGCCTTCCTCCTCCTCCTCCTCCTCACCTGTCTTCATCAGGTCCCCAAGTACTCCTTTTCCCTCCTCTTCTTTTTCTCCCTCATTTCCTTCTTTGCCCCCCCCCCCCCCCCTCCTTCCCTCCCTCCCAGCTAGTCTGGCTCCCTGGTAATCTCTCCTCTCCCCCACAGAGAGGCCAGAGAATAGACGAGAGTGCAGCTGTATGTGCTCAATTAACAGAGACCTCACAAAATACCTTCAGAAAGAATATGCACAGTATCTGGCTCTCTACACACACACACACACACACACACACACACACACACACACACACACACACACACACACCGCTTTCCACCCACACCATCTCACCATCTAAGAAGCGACTAGCTGGGTTAATGACTTGCTATTTGTCACTGACAGCGGCAGTTTCCGCCCCCCCTGCCTTGACTGACAGCTCCCTCGTTTACTCGCTGCCTACCTTCTCATCACTTCCTCTTCCCCCTCAAGTGGATTTCACCGGATCTTTAACAACCTCTCGCCCTTTTGTCTCCTTCTCACTCACACCTAGCAGAGGAGCGGGGACCCTGTAAAAGTGTGTGTGTGTGTGTCACCTTTTATATACAGTATAACTGAAGTAAATGGACAGTGGCTGCACAAACACAGGCCCTCCATCGGTTTTAAAACTGCTTAAAGCTCTATACACATCACACTGACCCAGCCTTGTGGCCGGTAAAATGGATTTTGGAATTCCCTCATGGGATGCATATGTCTGTGTGTGTGTGTGTGTGTGTGTGTGTGTGTGTGTGTGTGTGTGTGTGTGTGTGATCATGTGGCAGAGCAGGGCCAGAGAATGTTCTGCATTTGATCTGCAGGAGTTTTTTTTCCCGCTCCTCCTCTCCTCAGGGAGTCTCTGCTCCACATTCTGACTCCTACTGAGACCCGTTGACACATCCCCCGACTCTCGCTCTGTCTCTATCACACATACTGTACACACACACACACGTACAATATATAGACCTACAAGTAGTAGACACACATCACACATATGGATATGGGGTAAAACAGAAAAGATAAGACTCTTGTAAAATGGATACTGCAGTTTTGCAAGAATTTGAAAACATACTCGAGACTAACGGCGTCCGGTTGTTCCTGCAGACGACAGAGAATTACTCCGATGATGCAGCGTAGTGAACAAACAAATCCGTGTTGAAATCGGCAGGAGGAGGGCTGGTTAAAGTTAGCTGAGAGCTGCCACTGACCAGCAGTCCTGCGGAGCTGACATTTACGGAGGTTGCATTGAATTACATTGTGATGCGTTCCAGCTCTTATTTAGTAAAAATGAGTATCAAGCGAAGGCAAATTGATTAGAACGTTACTATGACGTGTACAAAAGTAATCTTGTAAAATGTAGTTTTCGGGGAGAAACTAAAGGCGGATCATAAGGTTTTAATAATCATTTTTAAAATCGCAAAAAAAAAACGGTAATAAAGAAGTTTATGTTGAAGTACGTGGATTTATTGTTCCATTTCATATTGTGCTATCGAATTAGTTCACCAGAATCGGGGCAATTCACTGGTATTAGTATCGAACTACTACATTTGATGAGATCCCTACTACGCATTGAAGAAATCTAGCATAGAGACATGGTATCATGTGTGTTACTATAGAGACCAAAACTATCATTTGGGTGCTAGCTACTTGGTTTCATACAGCAAAAAATAATTACAGGGTTCACAGCAAAGAACTGCTGTTCAATCAGTTTACACACACACACACACACACACACACACACACACACAATCTTATCCACAATTTAAAAGCAAAGTCGTCACACTGCTTTAAAGCTGCAGTGGAACAGAATAAAATGGTATTGTAAATGAAGCACAAAATCTTTATCACACACACAACCAGCTGAGCAGTCAGGCTCATGCACATTAATGTGGCATTACATTAACCAGATGTGTGGGGTCTGTGGGTATGTGCGTGTTTGAGTGGGTGTACACACATTTATGTGTCATTGATCTGTGCCACTGTGTGTTTGTGTGTGTTTGTCCAATTTCCACTCAAATTAATGGTGCCTCTTTATAGGCCTTCTGCTAGAGTGGCACTGAATTACTTGGTGCTTCACTCTCGCACCTGGGACCCATTCAATGTTATAGCCACAGCTAGCTGCTAACTTGGGACCCATTTGCTGCAACAGTATAGTTAGCATTACAGATACAAGCGCTATTTCTGCAGAGAATTCAGTGCTAACTAACATGGTTCTCAGGCCAGCACCTGGGACGTCAGACATCGCTGCGAGTGGACAACATGTCCACGGGACACTTTAAAAGACTGAAAGGCTAAAAATTCATATTGCGGGGATTCTGTATATAGTGGCAGCAGGCGGTGCGGCATGAACACTTATTTGTGTAATAAGGAGGACTCTGTTCACATGCAGCTTCATTCCTGCAAACATGTGTTTCATCAGTCAGGAGATATGATCACGACATGTAAATCAAAGTCAATACAATCCTCAAACTGCTTATTGGTATTTTTTCACATGTGGATATTTACAGACATTATCTATTACGCCTGTATTGAGTGTAAATGTAATAAATCACATAAAAAGAACTATAACAGACTGATGTTTTCGCCTTATGTTGCATCAAGTCGCCTTATGCTTGAAAATAATGCAAAGTCCATAAAACTGGAACTCTACACAATATGCAAAAAAACAATATTTTGTAATTAATAAAAAGTTGAGCTACAGTTACAGGAGCTCTTGCTCAGGTGGTCGTGGTTAGGGGAGGCTAAGTGGAGAGCAGGGCCGACTTTCAATCAGAGGGTCAGCGTTCGATCCCCGGCTCCCGCTCTACTAGTCTCATGTCAATGTGTTCTTGAGCAAG
>NW_027176761.1:423226-425726 GCF_023349555.1 Cebidichthys violaceus
GTGTGTGTGTGTGTGTGTGTGAACGCGTGTGTGTCCTGGTAGCAGAGAGCGTGAGAGGGGACCAGAGGAAGGCTGTGTCGGCCCAATCCTCACTGCTCCATTGTGTCTCCATTTTCACACCTTATTATCACATTATAAACGCCGAGGAGCCAACAGGATTGACACACGGAGGACACCGGCTTGAGAGGAGAGGAGTTTGAGGGTTGAAATGTTGGAAACGGTAAGCAGGAAGCATGAATGAGCTGAAGGAAGTAAGTACATGTGTGGCTTAGTGCGCTCATGCTTAACCTCACAGAAAATAACCCAATAAATCCCATTACAGCCCATTGTAGCAATCACTAGAACAAAATCTGACTATTTCAACACTGCAAGTATCGTGACTAATAAGGGACACGGAGAACAAGATGCCAGTAAGAAGGGGGCAAAAGAAAAAAAGTGTTAATATTCTACAACAATGCAGCAATTTAATACAACAAGACCGTTAATTACGGCGCCCTGATTGACCAAAGAGTTGAATCAACCACTCAAATAAACTGAAACGGATTCCCTGTGGGGCTTTTGCATTGGACTGATGGCACCTAATGAACAGGTAGACTCACAAGTCGGTCTCTAAATGCTTCGCTCAACTGAAGACTGTAGACAAACCCCGGGGTGTCGTTTCTAAAACTGGGTAGAAAGAATAGAGTTAAAAAAAACAACCCAAAGTCTTTAGGGAGGCTCTTCATATCGGGCCGGTGACATGCAGAAGACGTGTGCTGGCAAACACCGGGTCGTAGCAGGAACTCTGCACACCTCTGAGCCACGTGAGGGAGCCTGAATGTGCGTATTGTTCTGATAATTACAGCCTACTTATTACATTGAATCTAATATGAAAGGCTAGCGTACGTTCTGTTTGCTTAACTGATAAGAGGAAGCTCAAAGAATGAGATTCAGCCAGTTAACTGGCACTAAGTGCATTTGTTAAGTGTTTACTGTAACGCGTGGATCAAAGTTGTGATTTATCAAACGTATATATATATCTCTTCAAATAGCTGGTGTATCATGTTCAAGATATTATGAGTTTATGGCAGGAAATATGTTCATTTAAGCACAAATTCGCTATAATGACTAATAGATGTAGACCTGCTGTGAATTGGGTCGCTGAAGTGTGTCGGTGGGGGAAAGGTTTTTGTGAATACTTTCTAGAAGACATTGACCAGGGGGTGTAGGTTTGTTGGCGACTGTCCTCACTTCCGCTCTAACAACTTTTAAAAAACATTTTAAAAAACCCACAGATATTCGGTTGGGAAGATCTCCCGCCTCTTGTCTGGTATCGCCAGACTAATAAACGGTTAACTCACTGGAGTTAAAGCTCCGTCATTAAATTTGAAGCGCGGGCCATTACAGAGAATCAATAATCTACATCACTTTTAATGAAAAATACTTGAGAGTGCAGTTAAGGGTCAAAGAAGGATAAGCTCTAATTCAGTTTTGTCCATTAGGAGCTACCGGCATCATTTTATTTGTGTAAGCGGCAGAAAATGAATTTCCCTCTCATGATGTTCTATTCTTGGCACTTTCATAGACATTTTTTTCGTAGGACATGTCAGAAAAAGTCCAAGACCAAAACCTAGTTGTCGGCTCAGCATCAGCGAGTACAATGGCACACCACTCCGCTGGTTTTTCATGGTTTTCGGTCCAATAAAACAAAAGCCAAAAGAGTGACAGCAGCTTAGTCGATTTAGTTTAAGAGGGAAAGTGTGTCGGTGAGTGAAAGGGAGACAGATGTAGAGTGAGGTCCATTCCATTCAGATGCATTATGGGAGAGGTGTGTGATGGAGAGAGAGAGAGAGAGAGGATGTTGGGATGCTAGGAGGAAGGGGAACGAGGGATTGAGGGCTGCTGGGGTTTAGGGGGCTGCAGGAGAGGAAGACAGTGAAGGAGGGATAGATGAAGGGATGGGGAAGAAGAGAGGGAGGGTGTCGGCCATCTGTCCAGTGGTGAGAGCACCGTCTGGCCTGGGAGAGAAAGTGGCCCCCTGGCTGAGAAAACACACACACACACACACACACACACACACACACACACACACACACACACACACTGGTCATTGGGCACACAAACATACACAGGTATGCATGCATGTGCAAGCGCACGTAAATGTGCACACGCAGACGAACACATGTTAATATGTGCAGTTGTTTTGTTATGACAGCTCTATGAGATGTATCCCATCGACGTGATGACAATGTCTCTCTGCAGCTTGAATTCCAGTGTTCCACAGCGGCTTCACTAAAAGGTCTTTGCCATGCAGCCTCAGGACCAAAGAGCATCACCACTTCTTCCATAATGCAGTATGCTGCACATCAGCAATGGTCAGTGGGACAAGAGAGCAGTCCGTTCCATTATTTAAAGTCAACGACAAGAACAGAAGGATTTTTGGAGAAATATTTAGATCGACCCTAGTTTATTTTCCGCTGCTGTTTATGATATTGTATTACATGTTTTTATTTTTTTTTAT